>NW_007257860.1:674518-737114 GCF_000164805.1 Carlito syrichta | reverse complement strand
TCACCTCAGCCTCCCAAAGGTGCGGGATTACAGGCTGAGCCACCGAGCCCGGCTTGTGCTGTATTTCTAATGCAGTGACCCAGGTCTCCACTCAGGGGACTGAGCTGTTAGTCACCTTGTATTTATCAGGTTTGGGTTATTACAATTGTCCATTTTCAATTATCACTGAGCAAAAAAATACAAGGGCTGCCCCCAGTGAATCTCCTGGGTTCTAGTCATATTCTTATTTCTGCTGTTGCATTGCAGCACCATAGCTTCTCATAGTAATCAAGGTAAATTACTCCAATCAGTATAGCAACTGTTTTCTTTGCCTGCTAGTCCACTGGTAGGATAAGTTCAAAATGACTGAGTGATAGCTGCAACTTCTACTTCATCACCCCCGACCAGAAGACCATAATTAATATGAGAGAAAAAAAATGGAAAGGCCCTGAAGACTGAAGGATATGAGCCCTTCATGGCCTTTTCTCCGCCAGGAAACTCTCCAGGCTCCTTCCTCACTTCCCTTAGCCCAGGGATACCCTAGAGAAGTCTGACAGGTACCTAATCTCCTGCCTATACCCTGGATAATAGGACACACAGGATCTTCCTAGGGCTGTAGACACACTGTCCCTCCAAGCAGGGACTGCTCAGCCCTTGTGTCAAGCATAGCATCTCCCATAGGATCGGGAACTTTCTTGCCACCCTGTGGCTTAAGGCCCTTTCAGCCTATCTGTCATCAGTCATAGCCCACAGCATGGCTCCCTGGATAAGACTCTTTCCAAGCACAAGATTACTGCTACCATTTGAGTGAGAGAAGAGTCTCTCTGTCAATGACAGGAAGGCTATGCTCCTACCATGGGTTATTAAACAAACATGGAGCATACCAGGCACTGTATATCCAGTCTTGTGCAGAGTAAACACAGTCTCTGCCCTTACTGTTTACAGTTGGGGCGTCCTGGATCTGAAAACCACAGATCCAAGTTCCATCTGCTAAGAGTCCTAGATAATCTAGACCTGGGTTAAACGTAAGCCAGTATTTTAAAACTTCTAATTCTAGAACAATAACCATGCCTCTCATTTGTAAAGCACACCGCTATTTAAAACATAAATTAGCTCATTGATACTAATAATGCATTTTAGTTGCACTAGAATGAAGATTCACTTTCTTGTTTATCATCTCATTTCATGACTGTGCTCTGTGTAACTCCAGGAAGTAGAAAGGAAGAGGAAAGCAACAAGTGAGTTATTCCCAACCCAAGAGTCCCTCACTTTAATCAAAAGAGCATAGTTATCTCTTTTAGATATAAGCATCACATAAAATTTTCCTGGCAAAAGGAGATCCAGCTAGGCGCAGTGGCTCACGCCTGTAATCTCAGCACATTGGGAGGTGAAGGCAAGAGGATTGCCTGAACCCAAAGGTTCAAGACCAGCCTGGGCAACTTGGCGAGACCTCATCTCTACAAAGAATAAAAAAATTAGCTGGGCATGGTGGCATGCTCCTGTGGTTCCAGCTACTTGGAAGGCTGAGGAGGAAGAATCACCCGAGCCCAGCTGGTTGAGGCTGCGGTGGCCGTGAGCATGCCACTGCACTCCAACCTGGGTGGCAGTGAGACCCCGACTCAAAAAAAAAAGAAAAAGTAAAAGCAGATCCAAGGTCTTTAAAAGTAAAAAATTTGAAACCAACTGATGAAGAACAACTTCCTCTTTTGTTATATGAAGAAACAGAGGCACAGAAAAGAAAGTGACCAGAGAGGGACATTCAGTGAGCTATTCCCAGAGTCAGGATTGGGACCTTGTTGTCCCAACTGCCAGGTCACTGTTCTTCCACTCAGGAGATATGACTCTTCAGAGCAGTAAGTAGCCTTCAGGCCCACCAAGTCACCTCCTTCCCCAAGGACTTGCATCTCAACCATACTAGCCAACTGACTACTCAGCTGCCAACCTGGACAGATAGTCCACAGAATCTAAACAATTCCCCGTAAAACCATGCGTACATGCCATCTGACAATCATATATTGCATATAGACAGTGGTCACATACATCTACCCCACCACCAACTCAGAGTAATTCTACGGAACTCTAAGTTAAGCTCATCTACTCTCCACTCCTGCAGAGTTCTTCATTACCTCCCTCCCCAACGTGAGATAGCTGAAACTCCTTTCACCATACAGGACTCTCTCCTCTGGAAACTCCCCTCAGAGCCCAGGGCTGGAGTTCCAGAACCCAGTTCTCTTGTATTTTGGTGCAACCAATGCTGAGATAACCTGACAGGCAATGTAGCAAGAAAGATCACTGACCCATCCTAAGCCCCAGTGGGAGATCCAGTGAGGACCCAGCCCAAGAATGAGCTAAAGGGCTAATCTTCTAACACAGCCACCATTCTTCTTTTGCAGTGAATTCTGAAAAAAGGGTAGACAAGGGAGTCTCAGACCTTGGATGCCACTCGTATCTCAGGACTGTTTTATCTTTTGTTTGAGGAAAAGCGTGACTTATTTTATCAATTCTCTGAAACAGCTGATTGAGAGGATAGAGAAACGAGCACTTCCGTCCAAATCAGAACCTTCCATGACCTTAGTGAGCCTCACAATGAGAGAATGATGAACTTGAAACAACCAACATCCCCATCTGGTTTTCACCTCATTCCGAGTGAGTTCCAGGATTTTCCCCAATTAAAGGAGTCTTCAGAAAGCTGGTCCTTCCCACCCTGAAATTCACTAAATGCAAATCATAAGACTAGTCAGAATTTCCCCAAGTCCCACCTAGACTAACAATTCCTGAAATTTGTATCTTAAAAGATATCCAGACTTCACACACACACCCATTGACTACTCTGCCTAGAGGCACATGTCTAAAGTGCATTTCATTTTCTTGTGGTGCCCCAAAATAGGAAAAGAGAAATTAAGTAACTTACCTCACCACCACCAACCAGCTCTGCTTGGTGGTCTTCACAAATCTCTCTGTTTCCTGGGTCTTGGTCTGCTCAGGATTCCTGAAAGCTAGACTCCTGACTATATACAAGGGGGAGCCCAAAAATTTCACTTATAAGAAATCGTGTATTTATTCTTACATGCTTAAATTTTAGTCACCTTCAAAGTACTACCTGATGCAATAAACTTGTCAAGATGCTTTTTCACTGCTCAAAACGGTTTTTGACCTCATCAATGTTGATACATTTTAGTGATTCTGCTGTTTTTTGTTTCACCTCTTCCACATGTTTTGTTTTGTTTTTTGAGGACTATTTTCATCCAGAAAACCAAAAAATAAGTTCCTCAGGGTGAGATCAGGTGAATAACAAGGGTTGGTCATGGGGTTATGCTATTTTTTATCAAAAACTGCTGAGCACTCAGTGCAGTATGGGCTTATAAATCACCCATGATAAAATGGGCAAACCGTTGAAAGAATCTCCAAAAAACATCTCACTGAAGTTGAATACAACCTCTCACAACAGCACTAGCTGGTACACTGATGCAAATGGGTTCCTAGAACACTCACCTAGCTGGGGAAGCCTGTACTACAAGGGTCCTGCCCTCCAAAAGATAATTCCAGTTTTTTAGATGTCCCCTCTCATATTGTTTATGTTGTCATCTGACACCAATACTTGGCAGTTTTTCAATACTCTTTTGAAGAGTTGGAACCTGGTTTCTAAACTCTTACCATATCCCTACTGCCTTACTCTGTATTCCTCATACTTTTGTTGTTTCAATTTCCCATACCCTGAGTTTGGCAAAAGGCAGTTAACATACATCATCAGCCATATTAATCTCCTAATAACTCAGGGATGGTTTTCTTACTTCTGCTAATCACTCTCGCAATCCAGATAAGTTTATAAGATTGTTTAAGTGTCCTACATTATATGGACTAAGGCAGCATCTATAGGTATAATCTCAGCAGTGCAATTCAACTCACATTACAAAAGGGCTCCCTTTGTTTTAAGCAATTTGCTAGGTCCTGGAAATTCAAAGATAAAAGGTATGAAGTCCCTGATTGAGAAACCCAAATTACCATAAAAGCGATAGCTATGTGGAGGTTTATCTATGACATAATACAGTAAAAGATATTATATATGCAAATGTAAATTTTTATTAAAACATAACTGGGGGAACTTCCAGCAAGATGGCGACAGGGCAACCTGGTCTATGAAACCCTCTGCAAAGGAGAATGCAGAGGGTCTCTGGCTGTCTCCCCGGGGGCTGCGGACACCAATGTTGACAGCCTGCTCTTCATATGGAGCTAGCCCGTCACCACCACTGGAGCATCACAGTGGTCTGGACAGCCACTGCAGCCGCAGGCACAGCAGCTGCCAGCACCACCTCCGCGGCCTCCGTGGTGACCTCCATGGCGGCCATAGCACATCGAGCCACCCGTGCCTGAGGTGATCCAGAACTTCGGTCCTTGAAGCCCCTGCAGGCAAGATCTGCTAGGATGGCTGCCACCTCTGCTGCCACCATGACATCCTGCCAGCCGTGGGTCTCCTCCCGTGTGCCCTGAGGCAGGCTCCCATCCCAGGCCTCTGCCTGACTCCTGTCTGGCTCCACCCCCTCTGGGGCGAGTAGCTGAGATAGCACCACCTGCTGGTGATTCTAGGTAACAACACTGAGATGGGAGCAATAGTTGAAAAACAGACATAGGCCAGATTTGAGTGGTGAAGGGAGAGTGATCTGAACTGCCCTTCACAGCAGCCCAGGGGCAACTGACCCTAACTGTGAACTAACTTACCAGCTTGAAAAGACAGCTGGAAATCAGAGCTGAAAGAACGTTGGACTTAAACGAAAAGTCTCAGAGTGTGCTCGATTGGTTCTGTTAGTTTAATGACTTAATTCTATTCCTACTGTTTTGTTCCTTTTTTTCTCTCTCCTCCTTTTCTTCTCTTTTCTCCTCGCTGTAAACCATATCTTTGTATAGAGGAACAGCACACCAATAAGGTGGTTGGTTAGCTTGTCTGTTAGCATCATTGTATGTTTTGTTTTTTGCATGGGAGTTGATTAGTTTGTAGCCGTGGTCTATTGTTTTTATCTGTTTCAGTTTAGGTCTCTTTCTCCATGTTTCCCCCCTTACTCCTCTCTAAGTCTCTCCACCACCCTCTTCCCCCCACTGTCTGCTCCATTCTCTTCCCTCTGCTAACCTCATTTTATTTCAGGGAGTAAACCTACAGCCCCACTGCACGGACAGATTCCAAGGCAGTGGGAAGTGGGCTTCAGATTATCCATATACCTGTAGGTGAATACCACGACCTGCAGATAGATTTTGAATCACAGCTCCCCCCTTAAGTAAATCTCAAAACTGCAAAAAGGACCACCCCCAACCTACAGTGCAACTCCAGAATTGAACAAAGTAGGAGGGCATACATAAACAATAGGAGGTTGAACAAACAGAAGTAACAGCAATCCCTCTACCCCTGAATAACAGAATTAAAGAAGATGGTGTTGTGGAGAGAAGGAAAAAGTTGGGAGGGGGAAAAACCCGCACAAATGAAGAAAAACCAAAAGAAGAATATGGGTCTCACACAGACCCCTGGGAGATCAGACACTGAGAAAACAGATTCCGAAACACAAACAATGAAGAGCCCCCAGAATGACTCAAGGAGCTGATGTCAGAAATAACAGCAGTAAAGAATACTGTGATGGAAATAAATAACAAACTAATAAGCATGGAAAACAGAATTAGCCAAGCAGAAGAAAGAATCTCAGAGCTTGAAGACCAAAACACAGAACTAACCCAAACTGTCAAAAGCATAGAAAAGAAGCTCAAAAAGACATAACAAAACCTTCAAGAGATGATGACTTCAAGAGACCAAACCTAAGAGTAACTGGCCTTGCTGAGGCAGAGAGAGAAACAGAGGCCACACTGGAACAAACATTTCATGAAATCATTGAAGAAAACTTCCCTCATCTCATCAAGGATGAAAGAATTCAAACACAAGAGATTCAGAGAACCCCTGCAAGACAACAAGCGAGAAGACCAACTCCCAGACATATAATTCGTCTAAACAAAGTAGGTATAAAAGAAAAAATCCTAAAGACTGCAAGAGAAAAAGGTCAGACTATGTACCAGGGAAGACCAATTAGAATAGCAGATTTATCTACAGAAACTCTCCAGGTTAGGAGAGCGTGGAGCCCTATCTTCAAAGTTCTAAAATATAAACAATTTCAACCAAGAATAACCTACCCAGCAAAGCTAAGCTTCATCAGTGAGGGAGAATTGAAATCTTTCCCAGATATCCAATCCCTAAGAACATACACTGCCACAAGACCACCTCTACAAGAAACACTTAAGAAAGTATTGAACACAGAAGAAAAGGAAAAAATAACAACAACATTCTTCATAAGAGTACAGGCAAAAGATTTAAAACACACATGAAACAACTCTAAAACCAAAAGAAAGACACCACACAAACAGGAAGAACAACAACTCGGTAAGAACATTATGATAGGGATCAACTCTAACATTTCAATAATTAGTTTGAATGTGAAGGGACTAAATGCACCACTGAAAAGACATAGACTGGCAAAATGGATAAAATATCACCAGGCAACAATCTATTGCCTTCAAGAGATTCACCTCACTAGAAAGGACACTCACAGACTCAAAGTAAGAGGATGGGGAACAAATTTTCAGGTGAATGGAACACAAAAGAAAGGAGGAGTTGCAATCTTAATCTCAGACAAAATATCCTTTACACTATCAAATATTTAAAAAGATACAGAAAGCCACTATATAATGATAAAAGATTCAATCAATCAACAAGAAATATCCATCCTAAACATATGCACCGAACATAGAAGCACCGACTTTCATAAAGCAGCTCCTAGGTAAACTAAAAAAAGATATTGACTCCAATACCATCACAGCCAGGGACTTTAATACCCCACTCACAACCCTAGACAGATCATCAGAACAAAAAATCAGCAACGATATCCGAACCCTCAATATGACTCTTGATCAAATGGACTTAATTGATACCTACAGAATCCTCCATCCAGAAACCACAGAATACACATTCTACTCATCCCTGCATGGAACGTGCTCCAAGATTGACCACATACTTGGCCATCAATCAAGCATAAGCAAATTTAAAAGGACTGAAATTTTATGATGCACCTTCTCGGACTATAGTGGAATAAAAATAATCATTAACACTAACAAGGTCCCCCCAAAATCCACAAAGACATAGACACTAAACAGCATGATGCTAAACAACTCCTGGATCGATGATGAAATCAAAGCAGAGATTAAAAGATTCCTGGAAACAAATGAAAATGAAGAAACATCTTACCAAAATCTCTGAGATTCCATGAAAGCTGTAGTAAGAGGAGAATTTATATCCCTACAAACGCACATGAAGAAAATGGAAGTTTCACAAATTAACAGCCTAATAAGCCACCTAAGTAAGCTGGAAAAGCAAGACCACAAAAACCCTAATTTCAGCAGAGGAATCCAGATCACCAAAATAAAAGCCCAAATCTGGGACATAGAAGACAAAAAGATAATACAAAAAATCAATGAAACAAAAAGTTAGTTTTTCAAAAGGATAACCAAGGTCGATGATCTCCTAGCTAGGCTGACCAAGAAAAAGAGAGAAAAAGTCTAAATAAACATAATCAGAAACACAAAAGATGAAGTCACATCTGATCTTGAAGAAATACAAAAGATCATTAGAGACTACTATGTACACCTGTATGGAAACAAATTTGAAAACCTTAAGAAAATGGAGGACTTTCTGTCATCACACAACCTGCGTAGGTTGAAACAAGAAGAAATTGAGATCCTAAATAGTCCAGTAACAATCAAGGAAATTGATAATGTCATAAGAAAACTACCTACAAAAAAACACTCTGGACCAGATGGCTTTCCAGCAGAATTCTACAAGACATTTAAGGAGGAACTTATACCAATCCTACTGAAGGTATTCTAGGCAATTGAGAAGATGCAACTCTCCCCAAATCATTTTACAACGCTAACATCACATTGATACCCAAGCCAGGTAAAGACCCAACAAAGAAAGAGAACTACAGGCCAATATCTTTGATGAACATATATGCTCAAATTCTCAACAAGTTCCTAGCGAACTGGATTTAACAACACATCTCAAAAATCATCCATCATGACCAAGGAGGCTTCATCCCTGGGATTTAAGGCTGGTTCAGCATTCTTAAAACAATAAATGTAATTAAATACATCAACAGATGTCAAAACAAAAAACACATGACTATATCATTAGATGCAGAAAAAGCTTTGGATAAAATCCAGCACCCTTTCTTGATAAAAACCCATGAACATCTAGGCACACAGGGAGCATACCCCAAAATAGTAAAAGACATCTATGAGAAACCCACAACCAGCATACTCCTAAATGGACAAAAACTGGAACCATTTCCCCTGAAAACTGGAACAAAACAAGGATGCCCACTCTCATCCCTCCTGTTCAATATAATATTGGAAGTCCTGGCTCGAGCAATCAGAGAAGAGAAGGCAATCAAGGGTCTCCAAATAGGAAAAGAGGAAGTCAAGCTATCTCTCTTTGCAGATGACATGATTGTGTACCTTGAAAACCCAAGAGAATCTGTCAAAAACCTCCTTACACTGATAAAGGACTTTGGTAAATTCTCATGATATAAAATAAATGCGCAAAAGCCAACCACCTTTCTTTACACCAGTAATAAATAAACAGAAACTCAAATAAAAACCACAATTCCATTCACAATAGCCACAAAAAAAATGAAATACCTTGGCATCGTCCTAACCTGAAATGTGAAAGACCTTTACAATGAAAAAATTACAAAAAACACTGCTCAAAGAAATCAAAGGTGACACAAACAAGTGGAAAAATATCCTATGCTCCTGGATTAGAAGAATCAACATTGTGAAGATGTTCATCTTACCTAAGGCAATCTACAGATTCAATGCAATACCTATCAAATTACCAGCAACATTCTTCTCAGACCTAGAAAAAACAACACAGGAATTCATATGGAAACACAAATGACCAAGAATAGCAGAACAATCCTCAGCAAAAAAAACAAAGCAGGTGGTATCACATCACCAGGCTTCAAACTTTATTATAAAGCTACAATCATCAAAACAGCTTGGTACTGGTACAGGAACAGGCGTATAGACCAATGGAATAGAATTGAGATTCCAGAAGCACAACCTCAATTTCTCAACCAACTCATCTTCAACAAAGCCTCCACCACCTACCACTGGGGAGAGAAGAACCTATTCAGTAAATGGTGCTGGGAAAACTGGCTGAACACATGCAGAAGATTGAAACAGGACCCCTATCTATCTCCATACACAAAAATTAACTCTAAATGGATCAGAGACCTAAATGTAAAACCTCAAACCATAAGAACCTTAGGAAATGAAGGACATACCCTTATGGAAATTGGAACTGGCATCCAATTCCTGAACAAAACCCGAAACCCACAGGCCATAAGAGATTAGACAGACAAGTGGAACCTCATTAAACTGACAAGCTTCTGCGAAGCCAAAGAAACCACTAAGAGAGCAGGGAGACAGCCTACAGACTGGGAAAAAGTATTTGCCAACACCAGGTCTGACAAAGGCTTAACATCTTGGATCTACAAGGAACTCAAACGTGCTGGGGAAAAAAAAGCAAACAACTCCATTATAATATGGGCAAAAGATATGAACAGACACTTCAAAAACGAAGACATCCGAGCAGCCAACAGACATATGAAGAAATGTTCAACCTCACTAATCATCAGGGAGATGCAAATTGAAACCATACTGAGATACCACCTAACTCCAGTCAGAATGGCAATTATCAATAACTCAAAAAATAACAGTTCCTGGAAGGATGTGGGGAAATGGAACACTTCTACACTGTTGGTGGAAGTGCAAACTAGTTTAACCTTTGTGGAAAACAGTATGGCAATTCCTAAAAGCTCTAAATATTGACCTCCCATATGACCCTGCAATCCCCCTACTGGGAATATACCCTGAAGAACTCAAATCACTCTATAGAAAAGATACCTGCACATGTATGTTTATTGCAGCGTTGTTCCCAATAGCAATAACCTGGAAGCAACCATGCTGCCCATCAAAAGAGGACTGGATTAAAAAAAGTGGTACATATACATGATGGAATATTACGCAGCCATAAAAAAGAACAAAATCATGAACTTCGCAGCAACCTGGATGGAACTAGAGTCTATGATAGTCAGTGACCTCTCACAGAAACAAAGATCTGAGTATCACATGTTCTCACTCATATAGTGGTCCTTGAACATCCAACGTAATACTATAAGAAAATACTGATAATGGTGGGAACTATGTGGGGTAGGGGAAGGGAAAAGGGATTAATGGTAGTAAATATCTGTCTGGGGACGGGGAGACACCTCCTAACAACAAGGGTGCCTGAACGAAGCATATTTGTATGCCTAACCATTAACTGTACCCCACAATATCATAATAAAAAATATTGATTAAATTAAACACTAATAATAATTCCTTGGTCAAATGTACACTGGCCAACTGAAAGAGCATTCAATGGACAAAACTGGAATATTTTGAGGAATAAAATAAGCTAATATAGAGTTATGACCCAAAGTATAAAATAAATAACCATGAGGTTATACTGATATAAATAAATGATTAAATAAATAAATATGGGGGAACATAGATAAAATTGCAATTAATTTATATAGTAACTCTACACTCAAGTACACGGAGGTGATCTTCTCCCCCTCCCTTTTTTTTTGAGTTGGAGTCTCACTCTGTCGCCCAAACCGAAGTGCAGCGGCACACTCCCAGTCACCGCAGCCTCAATCTGCTGTGCTCCAGTGATCCTTTTGTCTCAGCCTCCCAAGTAGCTGGAACTACAAGCGTGCACTACCATGCCCGGCTAATTTTTGATTTATTGTAGAGATGAAGTCTCACCAAATTTCCCAGGCAGGTCACGAACCCACAGACTCAGGCAATCCACTCACCTCAGCCTCCCAAACTGCTGAGATTACAGGCTGAACCACCGAGCTCAACCTTCCCACTTTTTAAAGTAGATGTACCTAGTGATTTCCTTCCACAGAGTACAATATGTAAAGAGAGTAGCAGTGGAAAGTAACCTTCGGTGGAGAAGCATGAAAAATACAGCTTCATCCAGTGATCAATGCTACTATCATGGTGATAGTATGTCCCCTATATATGATGTAGTGGCAATAGCACTTTAACTCTGTGGTACCTCTCCTCAAAATAATAACTCCAGTATAATAATGAGAAAAATATCAGACAAATCTCACTGGAACTATCTGACTAGTACTCAAAACTGTCAAGGTTGATACATCAGCAAATATGTCAAAATAAGGCTTCCCAAAGTTCTCCCTTTAATAAAAGCGATTTTAAAATGGCAGAACTATCAAAATCAACTCTTTGAACACCCTGAAAATTAATGTAGGGCTGTCAGTAACTTTGGGAGCATTTAGACAAACCAAAGACAGACAAAACCTGAATCTCAGTAAGAACAGCAAGTTTTGTGGCATTTTAACTTACTATTTCCCATCCCCTACTCCTTAGCACTGTAGAAATCTTGGAAAATAACAGCCTGCATTCCTGGTACAAGAAGGAGCATAATGAACTAGAATTCTCTCTCAAAGTCTCATTATCAAAGAGAAATTATTATTTGACCCTTCATGTGGTTTCACTCAAAAGGCTTGTCTTTATTTGACCTCACTAGAATTATACCAGTGCTTAAAATCTTCTCTCTAGAAAGCATTTGTCAAATGTTTTAAAATCTTGGCTGCTTTGGGAAATGAATAAAAGTTGGGGCAAACAATAGACCAACAAAAAACTTAAAAGGAAAAACTGAGGAATGAGATGCCCATAGAAATTTAAAAATCCATGGGCAGGCATAGAATTATGCACATGCTCAGGAGAGACCTGAGACTTGAGGAAGGCCCTACACTCTCAAATCAAACTGACTTAGAGGCTCTGCAAAAGCAGCAAGTGAAGGCTGAGGCAGAGTTGTAAATTGCCTGCATTGAATGTGTGCCTCAACATGCACTCAGAGTCCTTTGGCAAATACAGAGACTTATTGACTCCAGGTATTTAGGGTAATGTCTGTCTAATCAACTGACCACTAAGTTAACCAAGTAGAGACTTCAGTGTCCATACATGTAAAAGAGAGACTCTAGAGAATTCACTGAGAAAAGTCACTAAACAGATTTAAAAAAAAAAAAACTATAACAAACAGCAATAGCAAACCATGGGTAGTGGAGAAAATCTGATTTCCAGAGCTATCATATTTATTATTTGAAATGTACAGTTTTTAATAAAAAATCTCAAGACATGCAAAGGAAGATATGATCCAAACACATGAATCTAGTGAATGTTGGCCCTGAGGAAATCCAGAAACCTGTTATTTTAAATATACTCAAAGAGTAAAACAAACAAATGAATCTTCATATTTAAAGAACAAAAGGAAGGCCAGGTTCAATGGCTCAGCCTGTAATCTCAGCACTTTGGGAGGCTGAGTGGATTGCCTGAGCCCATGAGTTCGAGACCAGCCCGGGCAACTTGGTAAGACCAAATCTCTATAATAAATCAAAAAAAAAAAAAAATTTAACCAGGCACAGTAGCACAAGCCTGTAGTTCCAGCTACTTGGAGGGCTGAGGCAGAAGGAACACCAGAGCCAAGCCGTTGATGCTGGGGTGGCCATGAGCATGCCACTGCACTCCAGCCTGGGTGATGGAATGAGACTCCAACTCAAAAAAAAAAAAAAAAAGAACAAAAGGAATCAGGAAAACAACGTGTCACCAAAGAGTAATTATCAATAAGAGATAGAAATTATATAAAGGAACCAAGTAAAAAAGCTGGAGTTAAAAGTATATGTGAAATAAAAAATTCACTAGATAAGCTCAATACAAGATGTAACACAGATATAAGCATGCAGAATAAAGCATTAGTGAATGTAAAGACAGATCAATTGAGATTTTTTTATTATGAGAAGTAGGAAGAAAAAATAATATAGAAAAATGAGCAGAGCCTCAAAGACCTATGGAACACTATCAAGCACACCAACACAAGCATAATAAGAATCTCAGAAGGAGAGAGAGTGGGAGAGGAAGAGGACAAGAGGGGTTGAGAGAAAAAGAGAGAAATATTTGAATAAATTATGAGTGAAAACTTCCCAAATTTAATGGAAAACATTGAATCTACACATGTAAGAAACTCAGTGACCTCTATGTAGGATTAAACTCAGAGATCCACATCTAGACACATCATAGACAATCAAAAAAGAAAGAGAAAATATTGAAAGCAGCAAAAGAGAAGTGACATCACAAATAAGGAATAACCTTAGTAGCTGATTTCTTATCAGAAATCTTGGAGTTTAGTAGGCAATGTAATAATATATTGAAAGTGCCAAAAGAAAAAAAACTGTTGACCAAAATTCTACATCTGGTAAAACTATCTTTCAAAAACTGAACAGAAAATCTAGGCATTCCCAGATAAACAAAAGTTGAGAGAGTGCATCTGTTTTACAAGAACTACTGAAGGTAGTCTTCAGGCTGGAATAGAAGAACACTAGACAGTAACCCAAATCTTTATGAAGAAATAAAGAACATCAGTAAAGTTCACCACATAGCTAAATATAAATGACATTTTAAATGTATCTTTCATTTGTAACTCCTTTTTTTTCTGTCTGACTTAAGAAAACTGCATAAAGTAATAATTATAAACCAAAGCTCATGGGTACAAAATGTATAAAGATGTAATTTGTGATAAAAACATAAAGGAGGGGCACAATAGAGCTATATAGGAGCAACATTTGTATATAGTATTGAAATTAAGTTGATATTTATCCAAATTAGATGATTACAAATTAAGATTTTAATAGTAAATTTCAAGGCAATCATCAAGAAAATAACACAAAATCTATAATAAAAGGAATGATAAGAGAATTAAAATGATACAACAAAATATCTATTTAGCACAAAAGAAGGAAGTAGTAAAGAAAATAAATGCCAAAAAATACAAGGCATATAGAATACAAGTAGCAAAATAGCAGGCATAAATCCTACTTTATCTGTAATTACATTAAATGTAAATGAATTAAACTCCCCAAAAATAGAGATTGGCTGTATTAATAAAAAAAAATATAATCCAACCATATGCTGCCTACAAAAGACTCACTTTACATTCAAAGACAAAAATAGGTTGAAAATAAAGTATGGTGGGAAACTGGGAAGACAGCAGCAGAGCCAGTCAGACTATGTGAGTTCTGATGTGAGTGACAGCATGGAAATTTTTGCATTCATGTTGCTGAGTAAGTGGGCGTGTGAGTGGCTGACTGAGTAGGAGCTCAGGAGCAAGTGGCCAGGGTTCTCCTGGTGAAATGGCTGGTGCCTCAAATGCTTTGCTTGGTCCCTAGTGCTTCCCAGGGCACAGAAGCAGAGCACCATTTTTTAAATCAACAAAGCCCTTCCCAGGAAGAAGCTGCTGGGAGAGGCTGACTGATTAGGGGCTAGAGAGCAAGTGATCAGGGATCTCCTGGTGAGCAGCTGCTGCTACAGCTGCTCTGCTTAGTCTCTAGCACTTCCCAGGGCACAGAAGCTGAGCACCTTTTTAAAAAATCAACAAAGGCCTGTCCAGGAAGAAGTGCCAGAAGAGATGCCAACTCCAGACTCTGCCCCACCACTGCAGCACCTGGCTAGACACTGGTAGCAAGGGCTGTGAAGGGAGCACAGCAAGGAAGCCCAGAGGTAGAGCCCCACTGGAGAAGACAAAAGAGGGAACCAGTCACCATCTTGAAAACTGGGCAGGAAAGTACTACAGTTTGCTCACCATGGAACAATAGAACCCAATCTCTGTGACTGGTGGATTAACTACTCAGGGGTTGATCATGATCCAGAGGGAATATCTTGACAGCACAAACTCCAGAGGGACAGGACAAGTGCTGAGTCTCAGGTGTCCCATCCCCACTCCAATTCAGCCACAGCACAAAGGGTGTGGCCAGAAAAAGATGAGGTAGACCTCCAAAGAGATCAGTGGTGAGTCCAGGGCTGATCCAACTCCCTCCTCCCCATAATCCTCTGAACATCAGACCCACACAGCTGGGGCATGACTGAGAGGGACGAACCCAGGTGGAGTCTGGATGTCAGTTGCAATAGGAGGACTCTACACCAGGATAAGCCTGGTTGGGGTGCCCCCTCCACCAGATCCTGGGGAAGAGACAATCCTGCACCTTCCCACTGGAGGGGATCCCCCTGGCCAAACTAGAGTGGGAGAGGAGGACTGAAGCCCCACCCACTCTCACTGACCCCCTCCTCCTTCCCTGGGGAGATTGTGAATGGGGTTGAAGATCTATAGGAGACAGCAGAGAGGCAGCTAAGAGGAACAATTACAAAACCTGCCAAAAGAGGGCAGGGTTTTTTGTTTATTTGCCTGTTTAATTTTTTAATATTTTTCTTTTGTGCATGAATGTGTATGTGAGGTTTTGATCTGCATCCCCCACCCCGTTTTTCTTTTTTTCTTTTTCTTTTTCTTTCTTTCTTCTTTTGTTTTGTGTTTTGTGTTTATGTGTGTATGTGAATGAGTGTTCATCTTTCAGTTTTTTTGTTTGTTTATTTTTGCTTTTTTATTCTTCACTTATTTTAGTTTAATGTGTGTGTGAATATATGTGTGAGGGTTCAATTTGAATTCCTTTTTTTCTTTTCTTTTTTTTCTCTTTTCATTTTGTGTTGAGCATTGCGTGTGTGCTTGGTTTTCTTGAGGGTTTTGTTGTTGTTGTTTGTTTTGTTCTGTTCTGTTGTTATTCCAGTTCGGGGTGTGTGTGTGTGTGTGTGTGTGTGTGTGTGTAATTGTTTTTTGCTTTGGCTTCTGCTTTTGTTGTTCTGTGTGCTTTTTTGTGTGTGTCCACCTTATTTCATTCTACTTTTCTCTGTTCTCCTTACTGCTGTAACTGTATCTTGAACTCAGGGGTATCACACATACCAATTGTACCATCATATAGAGTGGTGGTTGGGAGTGGGTCTCGGAGAACCAATACTACAATCAGTGAACACTGTGATTTGCAAGTAGTTTCTGAATCCTAGTTCACCATCCTTCACCTTATTCAACTCTCAAAACTATAAGAGACAGCAAAGGTTCCCACTCACAGTCCTGTTTCAAGATTGAACAAATTCAGAGCCTTGATCAGGGAAGAATAGAGGGTTAAGCAAACATCAGAAATAAAAGCCTCTCCCACTACCACTGAATAGTGGAACTAAAGAGAAAAGAAAGAGATCTGTCACAAATGAGGAAAAATCAACAGAAGAACACAGGAAATTTCCAGTGTAACAAAGAGAAAAAGCCTGAAAAATCAGACCCCAGAGCCCAAACAATGGAAGTCACCAGTGACTGGCCCCAGAACACAACACGTTAGGAAATAGGATGGAAAGAGTCAATAAGACTCAAGAAGGACAAGATGAAACACTGAAATAACTTGTAACCACGATTTTGGCCATAGAGAATTTTCATCCAGGAAATGAATAATAAGATGATAAGCATGGGAAGCAGAATTAATCAAGCAGAAGAGAGAATCTCAGAACTTGAAGACCTAAACATGGAATTAACCTGATCTATAAAAAACATAGAAAGAAAACTCAGAAAGAAAGAACAAAACCTACAAGGTAGGTGCAATTATATCAAGAGGCTGAGTCTATGTTTGGTTGGCATCCAAGAAGAAGAAAGGAAAATGGAGATCATCTTGGAGCAAGTATTCAAGGAGGTTATCCAGAAAACTTTCCTCATCTCAGCAGAAATGTGACCTTTCAAACACAAGAGATACAGAGAACCCCCACAATACATCAAATGAGAAGACTGGCCCCTAGACACATAGTAATTTATCTTCACAAACTAGGCACAAGGGAAAAAATTCTAAAGGCAGCAAGAGAGAAAGATCAGACTGACTCCTGAGGAAAGCCAATCAGAATAGCAGCAAACTTACGGCAGAAATACTACAAGCTAGAAGGGGCTGGAGTGTAATATTCAAAGTCCTCAAAGATAAATCATTTCAACCAAGAATTCCCTATCCAGTCAAGCTCAGCTTCATCAGTAATGGAGAATTAAAATCCTTCCCAGACATCCAATCCCTAGGAGATTTTCAGCTTCCAGAGACCAGCTCTACAGGAGATGCTTAAGAAGGTATTGAGCACAGAAGAAAGGGGAAAAAAAAAAAGAATGACCATGCACTTCCCAAGAGAACAACAGAACACAGAATCAACAGAGAATACATTGCAACAGAAAACTTGAAAACACACCCATACACCAATCCATAAGCCAAAAGAAACAACTTTATAAGAACCTTATGATGGGGATAAACAATCACATTTCAATAATCAGCTGAATGTGAATGGACTAAATATACACCACTGAAAAAACACAGAATGGCAAACTGGATTGAAAAAAAAAAACCATGACCCAATTATTTGCTGCCTCCAGGACGCACACATCTGCAAGATCATAAATATGATTAAATACATCAACAGATGCAAAAAAAAGAACCACATGATTATATCATCAGATGCAGAAAAAGCTTTTGATAAAACCCAGCATCGCTTCTTGATAAAAACCCTCAAACACATAGGCATAGGAACATACCTCAGAATAGTAAGTGCTGTCTATGATAAACCCACAGTCAGCATATTACTAAATGTACAGAAAACTGGAAACATTTCCCCTGAAAACTGGAACAAGACAAGACTGCCCACTCTCACCACTCTTGTTCAACATTGTGTTGAAAGTCCTAGCTAGAGCAATTAGACAAGAGAAGGAAATCAGGGGTAACCAAATAGGAAAAGAGGAAGTTAAATTATCCCTCTTTGCTGACAATATAATCCTATACCTAAAAAAATCCAAGAGAATCTGTCAAAAACTTGCTTTCATTAATAAAGGACTTTGGCAAAATCTTGCACTACAAAATAAATTTGCAAAGACAGTTGTATTCTTATATACCAACAAGCAGGCAGAAAATCAAATAAAAAGCACAATCCCATTCACACACACACACACACACACACACACACACACACACACACACAGAAAAAAAGAAATACCTTGGCATATTCCTAACCAGAGAAGTGAAAGACTTTTAC
Source organism: Carlito syrichta (assembly GCF_000164805.1). Taxonomy (NCBI): domain Eukaryota; kingdom Metazoa; phylum Chordata; class Mammalia; order Primates; family Tarsiidae; genus Carlito; species Carlito syrichta. The sequence goes on along the minus strand of NW_007257860.1, from coordinate 719,048 downwards.
AATGAAAACTAAAAAACACTCAAAGAAATCCAAGAAGACACAAATAGAAAAATATTCCATGCTCATGGATTGAAAGAGCCAACATTGTTAAGATGTTCATCCTATCCAAGGCAATCTACAGATTCAACACAATACCTATTAAATTACCAACATCATTATTCTCAGACTTGGAAATGACAAAAACAGAAATTCACATGAAAATATAAATGACCTCAAATAACCAAAATAATCCTTAGCAAAAGAAACAAAGTGGGAGGTATCACAATCCAGACTTTAAACTTTGATATAAGGTTACAATAATCAAAAGTTTAGTATTGGTACAAGAATAGACATACAGACCAATGGAACAGGAGAGAGATTCTGGAAGCAAAACCTCAATTTCTCAATCAATTTATCTTTGACAAAGCCTCCACCAGCAATCACTGGTGAGAGGAGAACCCATTCAGTAAATGGTACTGGGAAAACTGGCTGACCACATACAGAAGATTGAAACAGGACCCTTACCTAACACCATACACAAAAATAAACTCTAAACACATCAAAGACCTAAATGTAAAACCTCAAACTGTAAGAACCTTAGAAAATGCAGGAGACACCCTTATAGAAATTGGAACTGACAACCAAATTCCTTATCAAAACTCTAAGTGCTCATGCCATAAGAGATAAGATAGACAAATGGGGCCTCATCAGACTGAAAAGCTTCTGCAAAGCCAAAAAAAACCATCAAGAGAGTGGGGAGACAACCCATAGAATGAGAAAAATATCTGCCAACTGTATATCTGACAAAGGTCTAACATCCAGGATCTACAAGGAACTTAAATGTATTAAATTGGGGGGAAAAAAAAACCCAGCCCCATTAAAAAGTGACACTTCTCAAAAGAAGATATACAGGCTGCCAACAGACACATGAAAAAGTGCTCAGCCTCACTAATCAGAGAAATGCAAGTCAAAACCACATTGAGATGCCACCTAACCCCAGTAAGAATGGCCATCATTAATAAAATAAACAACAACAGATGCTGGTGAGGATGCTGAGAAAAAGGAATATTTCTACACTTGTTGTGGGAATGGAAACTAGTGTAACCTCTTTGGAAAACAATGTGGTGATTTTAAAAGAACTAGACATTGACCTTCCATATGACCCAGCAATCCCTCTGCTGGAAATATACCCAGAGGAATTCATTCTACAAAAAAGTTATCTGCACATGCATGTTTATTGCGGCACTATTCACAGTAGCAAAAACATGGAACCAACTGTGCTGTCCTTCAAAACTGGACTGGTTTAAAAAAATGTTTTACCTAGACACAATGGAATATTATGCAGCTAGAAAGAAGGACAAACATATGGACTTCATAGCAACTTAGATGGTTTTGGAGTCTCATACTCAGTGATCTACCACAGAAACAAAGAACAGAGTACCATATGTTTTCACTCAGAAGTGGACCCTGACCATTTGCCATAATACTATAAGAAAGGGATTGGCAATAGCAGGATACTGCCAACTTGGGATTGGAGGGGGACACAACATGAATAAAGGTATCTGACCTCAAACCAGGCAAAGTGGGGATCACAGAGAGGCCCAAACTTTACCTATATGATGACCACTTGTATACCTAATCCTGAATTGTAGCCCACATCTTTAAAATAAAAAATAGGCCAGGCTCAGTCTATAATCCCAGCACTTTGGGAGATGGAGGTGAGTGGATTGCTTGAGCCTGAGGGTTTGAGACCAGCCCGGGCAACTCGGTGAGAACTTGTCTCTACAATAAATCAAAAATTTGCCAGGCATGGTAGTGTGTGGCTGTAGTTCTGGTTACTTGGAAGACTGAGGTGGAGGGATCATCAGAGCTCACCAGGTCGATGCTAGGGTGGCTGCGAGTGTGCCACTGCACTCCAGCCTGGGCGACAGAGTGAGATTCCAACTCAAAAAATAAATAAAGTAGAATATGGTGAAGATATACCATGGAAACAGTAACAAAGAGAAAGCTGGAATTGCTATACTATTTTGAGACAAAATAGATCTAAGACAAAAATTGTTACTAGAGACAAATAAGAATATTTTATAATGACAAAAGTGTCAATCCACTCAGGTGATATAATAATTGTAAACATGTATGTCTCAATGTACAAGCAGCAAAAGATGACAGAATTGATGGGAGAAATAGGTAATTCTACAACAATTGTTGGAAATTTTAATACCCCATTTTTAATAATAGCTAGAATAACTAAACAAAAGGTAAACAAGGAAATATACGATTTGAGCACCAGTATAAACCAAACAGACTTAACAAACTCAATGACAGCAGAATACACATACTTCTCAATTGTACAAGAAACATTCTCCAGGATAAAGTACAATTCAGGCCAGAAAACAAGTCTCAGTAAATTTAAAAGAATGAAGTTAGAAATCAATAACAGAAGATAATTTGAGAAATTCACAAATATGTGGAAATCAAACAGTACATTCCCAAATAAGCATAAGTCAAAGAAAAAAATCACGAGAAAAATTAGAAAATATTTGGAAGTGAATAAATACAAAAATAAAACATACAAAATGTTAATATCTTCCTGAAAAAAGAAAACTCAAATCAACAACCTAATGTTCCACCTTAATAGACAAAAAAGACCAAATTAAATCCAAAGCAAGCAGAAGGAAGGAAATAATAAAGATTAAAGTGAAAATAAATTAAGAATTTAAGAAACCCACAATGAAACCAAAAGTTAGTTCTTTGAAAAGATCACCAAAATTTAAAACTTTAATCTAGACCGACCAAGAAAATGAGAGATTAAAATTACTAAAATTAGCAATGAAAGAGCAGACATTACCATCAATCTTATAAAAATAAAAGAGTTATAAGGAGATACTATAAACAAATGTACACCAACAAACTATATAACTTGGGTGAAATAGAAAAACTTCTAGAAAGAGATAAACTACCAAAACTGATTCAGAAAAAAATCGAAAATTGAAGAGACCTATAATAAATAAAGAGATTGAGTTAGTGATCAAAACACTTTCCATAAAGAAAGACCCAGAATGAGACAGTTTCATTAGTGAATTCAAATAAATATTTAAAAACTGAATTCACACCAATCTTCCACAAACTCTTTAAAAAAATAAAAGAGGGGAGATGATTAGATACCCTAATACCCAAATTAGATAAAAACATCACAAGAAAAGAAAATTTCATGGAAATTGATGCAAAAGTCCTTAACAAAGTACTAGCAAAACAAATCCAACAACATATAAAAAGGATTCTGCATCATGACCAACTAGAATTTATTCTCAGAATCCAAGGTAGACTCAATGTCTAAAAATTATCAAGATAATACATTTCATCAGTAGAATAGTAAACAAAAGCCAAATGATTGTCTCAATAGATGCAGAAAAACGTTTGACAAAATCCAACATGCCTACATAATAAATTAGTCTTAGGGCTTAGATACCCCAAAGTGAAAGCCTCAGAGGCAGCCTCAGAAGCAAAGGTCCGCTCTGACCTTCTGTCCTCCTGCCTCTCATTTCTCATTCTTCTCAGCAAGCAATAGATAATAGAATTCCTCTTCTCCAAGGTGGGTCATAGAAACCCGATCTCTGTTTCCCCCAAACCAGCCATAAAACATAAAAATATTACTCTGACTTTCCCCTACCTTTCTGTGTAAAAGCTGGCCATAAAGAAATCTGACCACTGCACTCCAGTCTGGGCGACAGAGTGAGACTCCAACTCAAAAAAAAAAAAAGAAAAAAGAAATCTGACCAACTTTGTTTTTGAGGAAAGAATGCTGCATGTACAGGCTTTGCTGGGTTTCCCCCACTTCAGTCTACCATCATTAGATCATATCCTTTTTGTCCAATCATGTTTCTATACTGCTGTTCACTGAATTTAAGCATAAAAATGGATATCTTTCCCTGTATTTTGGGGTGTTTATTCTGAAGGGTTCTTGTTTTATATAAAACTATGATTAAATAAATCTGTTATGCTTTTCTCTTGTTAACTAGTCTTTTGTTATAGTAGTATTGGCCATGACCCTTATGATGAGAGGGAAAAGGGTTACCTCCTTTTGCTCCTACACTATGAATAGATGAGATCTTACTTAACCTGATAAAGGGCATCTAGAACCTTATAGCTAACATAATAATAAAAGGTGAAAGATTGAATACTTACTTTCTCCCAAAATCAGAAATAAGGCATGAATGCTCACTTGCATCACTTCTATTCAATATCGTACTAGAGGTTCTAACCAAGGCACTTGGTCAAGAAAGACAAATGAAAGGCATTCAAATTGGAAAGGAAGAAGTTAAACTAGATGACATGATGTTATACGGAGAGAACTTAAAAAAAAATCCCCAGGAAACAATTAGAGCTAATAAATAGGTTCAGCAGGGTTGCAAGATACAAGATCAATATGCAGAAACAGTTGTATTTCTATATTCTTTCAATGAATAACTTGAAAATGAAATTAAGAAAAACAATCCACTTACAATGGCATTAAAAATAATGAAATACTTAGAAATAGATCTAACAAAAGAAATGCAAGATTTGTACACTGAAAAATAGAAAACATTATTGAAAGAAATTAGCATCATTATGTATTTCAATACTCAAAAAGTAGAAGCCACCCAAAACTCTATCAACTGATGAGTAAATAAACAAAATGTGATATGTATCTACACTAGAATGGTATTCAGTCATAAAAAGAACGAAGTGTCATATATGCTACTACATAAATGAATCTTGAAACCATTATGATAAGAGAAAAAAAAGTCAGTCACAAAAGGTCACATCATATGATTCCATCTCTATGAAATATCCAGATTAGGCAAATCTACAGAGATGGAGAGTAAATTAATGGTTGCATAGGGCTGGGGGATGAGGAAATTAGGGGGGTATAAAGGGTACACAGTTTCTTTCTAGGATGATTTAAATGTTTTAAAATTGATTGTAGGGATGGTTTCACAATGCTGTGGATATACTTAAAAATGTCTGCAAATGCGTAGATTGTATGGGATGTGAATTATATCTCGATAAAGCTGTTAACAAAAAATAGACAACTGTTGAGGTCATCAAAAACAAGGAAAGTCTGAGAAACTGTCACAGATAAGAGGATCCTGAAGGGACCTGATGACTAAATATAACATGGTATTCTAGATGGGATCCTGGAATAGAAAAAGAACATTACAAAAAAATTAAAGTTATATGAATAAAGTATGCACTTAATGAATAACAATACAACAATATTGGTTCATTAACTGCAACAAATGTGCCATACTATTGTAAAATGTCAACAAAAGGGGAAACTGCATATGAGGTAGATGGGAGCTCTATGATAACTTTGTAATTTTTCTTTTATCTAGAGCTATTCTAAAATTATAGTTTATTTTTAAAAAATCATCTTTACAATTTTGAGAGAGGTGATTGAGATATTCTCTTCAATTCCATTTTTATCAATACCTTCCTTGATTTGCTGTTGTTTAGTGTACACACGGTTTGACTTACATTATTTATGAATAGTAGTTTTTATCAGTAACTTTTAATCCTCTTTAGTGCTTTTACCCCTAAATCCCACATTATGTGCCCATGGCACACATCATTTCTGCATGACCACTGTAAAGCAGAGCCTTTGATACACTCTTAGCATCACTTCCTCTCCATGGACCCCTCATGGTCACCATCACCTTAAGACTTCTTTCTGTAACATTTTTGCTTCACTTGTGTACCAACCACCCAGTTCATAAATTTGCTGAATATTTATAAGAATGCCCCCGTATTCTTTCTGTTTCAATGTTTTTTGCCTTTGTTCTCTCTTATTTCACAATGTCAATCTATCTACTTCCATCCATAAATATTTTGTTATTCACCTCAGTTTTCTTGCTTCCCCCAACTTTGGAGGGTTAGTCATTTATTTACTATTTTCTTCAGATGAAGCGGGTGCATGATATACTCCAACTTTTGCATTAAAAAATATGTTTAGAGCCATTTTTATTTTTTTTTATTTATTTATTTTGAGTTGGAGTCTCACTCTGTCACTCGACCTGCTGGGCTCTGGCGATCCTTCCGCCTTAGCCTTCCGAGTAGCTGGAACTACAGGTGCGCGCTACCACACCCAGCTAATTTGTGATTTATTGAAGAGGTGGTCTCACCAAGTTGCCCAGGCGGGTCTCTAACCTGCGGGCTCAGTCTATCCACTCATCTCAGCCTCCCAAAGCACTGAGATTACAGGCTGAGCCACCAAGCCCGGCTAGATCCATTTTTAAAGCATTCACTGCTTTAGAAGTGAAAAGGATCTTGAAATTTATGAACAAGTTAAGAGGGTTAATAAAGAGACAGTGATTCAAACTGTCTCTCTACCCTTCATTTCTGCTGAAGGATAAAAAGACCTATTTCCTGCCTGGGGAAACGTGGAGATTTTCTTTTCCATGAAAGACTCTCAGAAATCTCCAGAAGTGAAGACAGAAATTGAAGATTGCTGGAGCAGCCAGAAAGTGTTTAATGCAAATGTTCATGCAATCAGCATAAGTAAAGGGCAGCTTTTGGCCCATGGAAAAGAAAGTATAAGATAAATAGAGCAGAGCGTCTCAAGCACAGGTTATGGGAAAGGAGCCAGCCAAGCTAGCCCCAGAGAAAGGAGGTAGGCAGATCTTTTATTGCTCTCATCTCAGAGTCCTCACCAAGTAAGATGTGGTTTTCCAAGTGCCTTCTGTATAGATAAAAGCCATGCCTCAATAAAAATGAATATCTGTTCTGATACCACTCAGGTTTATTTTACTGCATTGTTTTAAGAGCCTGATTCCACAGTAAAAAAGAGGAAGGGGTGAGAGAAAGTTTCTTTGTCTGTATTCATGGAAGTTTCTTTGTATCCATGGAATCTATTTTGTAAAAATCACACCTAAACTGAGATTATTTGGAAACTTTTAGTTTTCCAAAGAAAATGGCCAGTACCTATAGATTTAATAGATCTAGAGTAAGACAGACAGATAAACTTTAGCACTCCTGACAAGCTGGACCGAAAATTTTACCCTAGGACAAGTGGGATGAGCTACTTTGCTATTTGCTCCCTATATACGATGTGCATTCTCTCAGCCTTCTAAAGCAACAGTCCAGGATCACTAATCTGGACCTCAAGGACTCATTGCAATTTTTAGTACAATCACATTTTCTCAGATCTCAAGGAAGAGCCCTAGGGTATATTTTTAATTATAAGGTAGACTTAGAATTTAGTCCTATGTATTATAAAACATCCTGGCCAGTCAGATAGTTGAGTCCTAGGACCAGGTGGGAGCATTCATACAGGCTTATACACGGCACTTCCGTTGTTTCTCTTATCCTCAAAGCTGCTCTCCCCTCATCATTTGAGTATACAACATCTGTGCCATTGTTCTCAATTGCATTCTCTGATGGAAAGCTGTATAACTTGATCTCTTACACATTATAGGTGTTTCATTAGGATTATCATTTAAAATATGGAAAAAAGGCACACTCCAGAGTGCCACATATTAAACATTTTATCTCTTCTCTTTAAAACCATCAGAGCTAAATGTTTTTACAGATAATCCCAGATCTCATTATAGAGGAGTAAATGCACACTCTCATGAACCATTCTTCCTCAATAACCTGGCTTATGAACATTTTCTTCTTCTCGTTTCCCATTTTCACATTTATCCTAGTTTCCTACCTTTTGAAATTCAGCTGAAGCATCTCTGTCTTGTGTAGCCTTGGCTGTGTTCTCCTGACCTCTAATTCAGAGATGATTTCTGTGGGTTATTTAGTTAATACCACCTACAGCACAAAAACTGACTTGTAGTGGGCTGTCAGGAGTTGACTTCTCTGTGTAACTACCGTGCTTTGTATTGTCCTTTGGAGAGGAAAGAAATCAATGAGCCAGCCACTGCTCCCCTTGCTTCACCTTCAGATGTTATTATTATTATTATTTATTTTATTATTATTTTATTTTATTTTATTTTATTGAGTTGGAGTCTCGCCCAGGTTGGAGTGCAGTGGTGTGCTCACTGCCACACCAGCATCGACCTGCTGGGCTCAGGCAGTCCTTCTGCCCCAGTCTTCCAAGTAGCCAGGACTACAGGTGTGCGCTACCACACCCGGCTAATTTTTTGATTTATTGTAAAGATGGGGAGTCGCCAAGTTGCCCAGCTTGGTCTTGAACCCGTGGGCTCAGGCAATTCTCTCACCTCGGCCTCCCAAAGTGCTGGGATTACAGGCTTGAGCTACTGTACCCGGCCAAGTTTTATTATTATTATTATTATTAAGAAATTGTTGGCTCTGTGATTGGACAGTCTCTCCTCCTTCAAAGGGCAAAGATATCTGATGAGCAAAGGAGTCTAGAGGCCTTGTTATCTATCCCCTGCCCTGGGATGGGCAGGGCGTCATTCCAGAGTTCCCAAGCACTAGTTCCTCTCTGAATGTGGGAGGGTTCAAATCACTGCCCACTGCAGTAAGTTTCCTTTGAGTAGCAGAAGCCTTTCAGGCCATTCTCCAACTCTTCCAGTCACATGGTAACAGCGGTGCTTCCAAGAGCATAACCTCCTCTACCAGGCTGAGATAGTATGATCTCTTCCTCAGGAATATGGATTGGGACTGCACAACAAAAGCCCTGGCATGTAAACCTACTGGTGGTTGTGTCTTCCACAGTGTGAAGAGAGAACAGAGGAAGCAAGGACACAGAATGAGAAAGAAGCACAGAGAGAAGCTGAGACGAAGGCAAAGAAAGGGGCCTCTTTGCTGACTGTGTGTCTCTGGTTCCATTCTTTTCTTCTCCATCATGGGTCCGTGAGTCATCCCCATATGTTATCATAACTCTTCCTCATGTATTTTTTCCCATAAGACCGTTTGAGCAGGCTTCTGGTATAGCCAATAGGGTCCTTACTAATAAACATATATAGATTTTACAGAATTATTATTCTTTATCCTCTCCCTTCATTTTTTCCTACTTTCTTGCTTGGTTTTTGCCTTCATGGTTTTTGCTAAGGATGCACATGTGCACTTGTGTGTTGTATGTGGATCTGTAAGTCCATGTGGAAAAAAAAGATGTATTTGTCCAGTGCATAAACAAGAACAGAGAAAGTTGTTTCAGAGGCTCCCTTGGTGAGTCACCTGAAACCCCTCATGTGGCAAAGACACTCCTTAGCACCAGTTTGTGTGAATAGAGAGTTGGGGTTGTAGAAACTTCTTTTTTCAAGAGAAACCAAAAACATACACTTTTCTTTTATAAAAATCTCTTGATTTTCAGGTGTTGGCTCAAATTGTGTTTAAATATGTGGTAGACTGATCTTTCTTCCTTCCCCCCGAAGTCCATGGGCTACTTGAGATCTCTACCTGAGGTCCTTGTGGTTTACAGGAAGGTCTGATATCTAACAGCATCAGCATCACTCAGGAATTCACTAAAAAGGCAGAATTTCAGGCCCTCTCCAGACCTGATCAATCACAATCTGTGTTTTAACAAAGTCCCCAGGTAATTTGTCTGCACATTAGAGATTGTGAAATACTGCCTAAGTTCACTTGCTTATAAATTTGACTGCACACTGAAATTACCTAAGGAACTAGGGAAAAAAATACTACTATCTGAGTCCTACTCCCAGAGATCCTGTTTTAATTAGTCTGGAATGCAACTCACTGTATGAAGCACTCCAAGTGATTTTAACATGAGCAAATGTCAGGAACTGCCAGTCTACTGCAGGATCTATCACTACTTTTACTGCCTCCCAGATAATGCCAACAGTTCACTCAGAACTTATCTATCTTGGCTCCTGAATTGGCAACTCCTGGTCTGGAGGTTCAAGACTTTCACAAGAGTTGCAAGTTGTAGGTCCACATATATTGTCAGAAGATAATTTTGAGGGAGCGGGAAGGGAGAGTGGTTCAAAATTCTTAAAAATGTGATGGCCCTAAATCGGAAGACAGAATTTTCTCAAATGTCACAAAAAATATTGAGTAAGAGTATCTTAGAAAAACAACCATCACAGCCAAACATACTCAATTACACAGTACAAAGATTCCAAACACCCTGGCAGGGCTAACCAAGACCTGCATTTTAAATGATCTCAGACATCTGCAAATATAGTTCTTTGAAAATGTGCCAAATAAGAAAGGAGAGAGTAACAATAGTAAAATAACCAAGGTTGAACCATGAGAGAAAGGACATCTAAAATTAGAATGCAGGAAAAACATCTTCTTTTAAATTCTGACACCTAATCTTGTCACTCTGATCATTACTCCTACATTCTAGCAGCTAAAACAAGTGTTTCGTTTGTATCTGAGTATATGTATAAAATTATCTTATTATGATAAATTTCATACAAAAACCAACTCCACAACTTTTTATCCTCCCTGTATCAGTATTCTGTGCAATGTGATCTTGAGACTTCTCCCCTCAAGAGGTAGAGACTATTACCTCATACTTTGAATCTAGGCTGGCCAGGTGACTTCCTTTAGCCAATAGAAGGAGTAGAAGTGACATTGTGACTGTTCTGAGCCTAAGATGCAAGGGATTTTTCACACTGCTTTTCTCTCTTGGACCTCTGCTACTGCCACAACATAGAGAAGACTCAAAGTTTCCCTAGACCACAAAACAGCCAGTTGACTCCCAACATCTTAGAAAGCCCCACCAATATTCGTAGTCACTTGCCCAACCCACAGCAGACCAAAGATACATGAGCAAGCCCAGTTAAGACTAGAGGAATCACCTAACCCCCCCACAGCATAATGAGTTACAGAAATACTTGATTTGTTTTGGATGATTTGTTACATAGCAATAGCTAACTGACATGTCCAACTAGGGAATTTCCATTTAGACATTAGAGTTCTAAAGAAATGAAATCCAAAGGGGAATCCAAGATGACAGTCTAGTAATAGCTGAACTGCACCTCTCTCACAGGGCAGACCAAGGAAGAGAGTCCAAGCAGCCAGTGAACCCAAGCAGCTTGAGCAGACTGAGACAGAGGACACACCCAACACCCTCAGAGGACTTTTCAGACACATAGGGAGTGAGGAGGGGAGAGAGTGGACAACTGGCTTTGGAGTCGGGAGGCCCCATCTCCACCAAACACGAGGCTTACATCGAATTTGCTGTCTTTTATATGTGAGGGGGATGAATGTTACTGACACTGTGATGGTTCCCCTTCTCCCAGCCACATGGGTCTCTAGTCCCCCATGGGAGGCAGCCTGGATATGGACAGTGGTGTGCTGCTGGAGCCCCTGGAACTGAGAGCCCATGCAAGTTCTGAACACCTATGGCCAGTCAATCCCTGAGAATGGGGTACATTGCTGGCAGCATGTGGCGGCCAGCCCCTAGACCAGGAAGGATCACCTATCAGCTTCACTTGCCCCAAGGGCAGGTCCTGCTCTGGCATATGCTGGTTTGGAGCAAACTTTGACAGATTCTGCTGCTTTTGAGTTCTGAGTGTAGAATGACCTTTGGTAGGGGAGGAGGAGTTGAGAAGAGCATCCGGTGGTCCTATCTCCCCATGGGAGCACTTCTGGGCAGTGGACAGTGCTGCCATCCCAGTGTGCTGCCACAGTGGCCAGGAGGATCATCCTCCCTCCTGATCCCCACAGAGAACTTGCAACTGAGGACTGAAAAGCAGTCTGGCTGGCCTGGCCATGGCAAAACTTTTGCGGGAGAAAGTCACTGAGTCCTGAGCACTGCCTAGTAGGACAGGTGGAGTTGGCGATGGTGGGGTGGAGGTGCCTGTGATTCCAGTGGCTCCTCTCTATCTGTGAGAACTCTTTTGAAAGGCAGAAGAGATTCAAGGACAGGTAGACAATATCTAACTACAAAACAACAAGACAAAAGTAAAAAGAGAAGAACTGGTCCTCACAGATGAGGAAGAACCAGTGAAAAAACACCAGCAATCTCCAAAGTCTTAAAGAGGCAACACCCACAAAAGCACCTCTCTGACCTTAAACAATAGAACCTATCCAGAACAACCTATCCCCCATGACAGACACATAATTCAGACAATGGATGGCAAAAACAGCCAAAGAAAACCATGAGAAGTTGGAAGCAAAGATCACCCAAGCAGCAAAAGCAGTGCAGGAAATAAAAGTTGAGGTGGCCAATATAAGAAAGGTTCGATCTGAAATCCTGGAAATGAAGAATTCCTCCCTAGAATTTCAAAGTACAATGGCAGGCATAGGTAGCAGAACTGATCAGTCAGAAGAAAGAATCTCAGAACTTGAAGATCTAAATACTGAACTAACGCAGTCTGACAAAAACAAGAAAAAAAGGCTTGAAAAGAACAAGCAAAGCCTAAAAGAGTTGTGGGATTATGTGAAAAGGCCAAATCTGAAGTTGACTGGCATGCCTGAGATAGCAGAGAAACTGAGAACACCCTGGAACAAGCCTTTCAAGAGGTCTTCCAAGGAAATGTTCCCTATCTCATTAAAGAGGCTATCATACAAATGCAAGAAATCTAGAGAACCACTGAAAAGTATTACATGAGATCATCCCTAAGACACATAGTAATCTGTCTCCACAAGGAAAGCATGGAAGAAAAATTCCTAAAGGCAGCTAGAAAGAAGAGACAGACCACCTACTAGAGAAGACTCATTAGAATTGCAGCAGACTTCTCAGCAAAAACCCTACAAACCAGAAGGGATTGGGCCCCATCTTTAATGTTCTTAGAGAAAAACCATTTCAGCCAAGAATTTTCTATCCTCACAAGTTAAGCTTTATCAATGAAGGAGGATTCAAATCCTTCACAAACATCCAATCCATAAGAGAATATGCCACCTTCACCAGCCCTTCAGGATATGCTTAAGAAAGTTCTGAGCACAGAAATGAAAGAATGATTCTGCCTATAGCAAAAGCACAGGCAAGCACAGAGTTAACAGATCATTCAGATCAACCATAAAATCTAAATTTAAAAACAGTGAAAACAAAAAGCAAAGCAACCTCTTAAAAGCATTATGACAGGGATAAACTCTCACATATCAATAATTAATTTGAACATGAATGAACTGAATGCTCCACTCAAAAGGCATAGACTAGCAAACTGGATACAGAAACATGATCCAACAATCTGCTGCCTCCAGGAAACCCATCTCACTGCAAGAGATACCTACAGGCTCAAAGTAAGGGGCTAAAGAAAGATCTTTCAGGAAAATGGAAAACCAAAAAGAGCAGGGGTAGCTGTTCTTATATGAGACAAAACAAACTTCAAATCATTAAAAGTTAAAAAGGACACTGAAGGGCATTATAATGATAAAAGGTTCAATTCACCAGCAAGAAATATCTATCTTAAATATTCATGCACCCAACATAGGAGCACCCAGATTTGCAAAAAAAAAAAAAAAAAATTGCTGCTTAAACTAAGAGAGGACATAGACATCCATACAATTATAGTCAGAGACTTTAATACTCCACAAACAGCCCTAGACAGATCATTAAGGCAGAAAACCAACAAGGAGATCTGGAACCTTAACTCAACATTCAAATAGTTTGACTTAATACACATCTACATAACACTTCACACAACAAACACAGAGTATACAGTCTACTCATCAGCACATGGAACATATTCCAAGATTGAGCACATTCTTTTTTTTTTTTTTTTTGAGTTGGAGTCTCACTCCGTCGCCCAGACTGGAGTGCAGTGGCCGCTCCTGGCCACCGCAGCCTCCACCTGCTGGGCTCCAGCGATCCTTCCACCTGAGTCTTCCAAGTAGCCGGAATTACAGGCGTGCGCTACCACGCCCAGCTGATTTTTTAATTTATTGTGGAGATGAGGTCTCGCTGCCCAGGCGGGTCTCAAATCCGCGGGCTCAGGCAATCCACTCACCTCAGTCTCCCAAAGGTGCGGGATTATAGGCTGAGCCACCGAGCCCGGCTGAGCACATTCTTAAACATAAATCAAGTGTGAACAAATTGCAAAAGGCTGAAATAATATCCAGCATCTTCTCAGACTACAGTGGAATAAAAATAAATATAATCACCAATAGGAACAGCCAAAAACACACAAATACATGGAAATTATACACTATGCTTCTGAATGACTTTTGGATTAACACAGAAATCAAGACAGAAAGAAAAAGATTTCTGGAAACAAATGAAAACAAAGATACAGCATATCAAAACCTCTGGGATAACATGACAATGATGCTGAGAGGAAATTTCATAACATTACACACACATATCAAGAAAACAGAGGGATCTCAAGTAAACAGCCTAATGTCATACCTAAAGGAGCTGGAAAGGAAAAAAACAAACAATTAAATCCAAAATTTAGTAGAAAAATTGAAATTACTAAAATAAAGTCACAACGCTGGAAATAGATTCCAAAAATACAGAAAGGATCAACAAGACAAAAAAGTGGCTCTTTGAAAGGGTTAATAAGATTGACAGACGTCTGGCCTGATTGAATTTTTTAAAAAGACAGAGAGAAAGTCTGAATAAACACAATTAGAAATGAAAAAAGTGATGTCACAACTGACCCTAAAAAATTTCAAAAGATTATCAGATTTTACTACAAACATCCATAAGCAAATAAACTAAAAAATCTAGAGGAAATGAAGGAGTTTTTGGCATCAAACAACCTCCCAAGATTGAAACAGGAAGAAATTGAAACCCTAATAAGCCAATCACAATCCATGAAATTGACTCAGTCCTTAGTCATGTTTCTCAGCTGAATTCCACAAGACATGTGAGGAAGAGCTGATACTAATCCTATCTAAACTCTTCCAGGCAATTGAGAAGGAAGGAGTTCGCCCTAACTCATTCTATGAAGCTAATATCACCCTGATAATAGCAAATACTTGTGGCAAAGACCCAACAAGGAAAGAGAACTACGGACCAATTTCCCTAATGAACATAGATGCAAAAATTATCAGCAAGATTCTAGCAAATTATATCCAACAACACATTTCAAGGCTCATCCATCATGACCAAGTAGCCTTTACTCCTGGGATGCAGGGATGGTTCAACATTAATAAGTCTATAAACTTAATTCATCACATTAGAACAAAGAACCACATGATTATCTCATTAGACATAGAAAAAGCATTTGACAAAATTTGCATGCTTTCTTGATAAAAACACTTGAACAGTTAGGCGTCAAAGGATCATTCCTCAAAACAATGAGTCATCTATGACAAACCTGTAACCAACATCATGCTTAATGGGTAGAAGCTGGGAGCATTCTCCCTAAGAACTGGAGCAAGACAAGGATAGTACCAGAAGTCCTAGCCAGTGCAATCAGGCAGGAGAAAGAAATCAGGAGTATTCAAAGAGGGAAAGAGGAAGTTAAGTTATCCTTCTTTGTGGATGAAATGACTCCTAGACAGTCTGTCAGCAACCTCCTCACATAATAAACAACTTCAGTAAAGTCTCAAAAATCAATGGGCAAAAGACAGTTACATTTTTATACACAAAGCAGGCTGAGAACCAAATAAAAAACACATTTCTACTCACATTTAAACCACACACAAAAAGTGAAATACCTTGGCACCCACATAACCAAAAAAGTGAAAGACCTTTACAGTGAAAACTACAAAACACTGCTCAAAGCAATAAAGGATGATACACATAAATGGAAAAACATCCCATGCTCATGGATTGGAAGGCTCAATGTTATCAAGATGTCCATCCTACCAAGGCAATCTACAGATTCAGTGAAATCCCTATCAAAGTGCCAACATCATTTTTCACAGATCTAGAAAAGACAATACAGAAATTCATATGGAAGTAAATAAAGATCACAAATAGCTAAAGTAATCCTCAGCAAATGAACAAAGCTAAAGGCATTCACTTCCAGACTTTAAACTTTATTAAAAGGCTACAGTAACCAAGACAGCATGGTGTTAGTACAGGAATAGATACATAGTCTAATGGAACAGGACAGATAATCCAGAAATAGAACCACAGTCTCTCAACCAACTCATCTTCTACAAAGCCATCAAAAATAAACAATAGGGAAATAAAACCATATTTAGCCAATGGTGTTGGGAAAACTGGCTAACCACATGCAGAAGAATGAAATTGTACTCCTGTCTATCACTATATACAAAAATTAACTCAGAATGAAGTAAGGGCTAAAATATAAAACCTCAAACTATAAGAATCTTAGAAGAAAGTTTGGAGAACATCCTTCTGGACATTGGAGTAGGCAATGAATTCATGGCCAAGTCCTCAAAAGCAAATGCAGCAAAAGCTAAGATTGGCTGCTGGGACCTTATCAAGCTGAAAATTTTTTGCACAGCAAAAGAAATCATCCAGACAGTAAAGAGACAACCCACAGAATGGGAGAAAAATATTTGTAAGCTATGCATCTGACAAAGGCTTAACATCCAGGATCTACAAGGAACTCAAACAAATTGAAAGGAAAAAACAAACAACCCCATTAAAAAGTGGGCAAAGGACATGAACAGACACTTCTCAATGAAGACATGCAAGAAGCTACAAACATATGGAAAAAATGCTCAGCCTCATTAATCATCAGAGAAATGCAAATCAAAACTACAACGAGATATCACCTAACATCAGCAAGGATGGCTATCATTAAAATGTCAAAAACAGCAGATGCTGGTGTGGCTGCAAACAAAGGGGCCACTTCTACGCTACTGTTGGGAATATAGGCTAGTTCAGCCTTTACGGAAAGCAGTGTGGTGATTTCTCAAAGAATTAAAAATTAAGTTTCCATATGATCTAGCAATCTCTCTTCTGGGAATATACCCAGCAGTATATAAATTGCTCTTCCCAAAAGACACCTGCACATGTATGTTGAGTTCAGCACTCTTCGCAATAGCAAAAGCATGGACCCAATCCAGATGCCCATCAAAAGTGAACTGGAAAAAGAAAATGTGGTACATATACACAATGGAGTCATAGGCAGCCATAAAGCAGAACACAATCATGACCTTTGCAGCAACATGTGTGCAACTGGAGACCATTGTACTAAGTGAACGATCACAGAAACACAGAACTGAATACTACGTGGTCTCACTCATATTCAGGCCCTGAGCACTGGTCATACTAGCACAAGGATGGGATGGGCAGAGGCTAGACACTGCTAGGGGAGGGAGAGAGGGAGAAGGGAGGGAGTCATGTGGCAACACACTAGATACCTGGTCCACTATCGGGGAAGAAAGGGCCAGTTAGAAGCCCAGACTGCACCTGCATGCAACTTACTTATGTAGTAAATCCTCACTTGTTCCCCACAATGCTAAAATAACAATAAAAACAAATAAATAAAGTCCAAGTAGATAACTAGAAAATAGCTCAGCTAAACTAGGGAATACTAAGGAAAGAATCATAAGGTTCTCTTGTCAATTTCATTTCTCCATTGGGTCATTTAGGGACTGCTGTGTCACTCCACCAGGTCAAGGAGCTGTGCAAAACTAGGGTCAGCTAGTTGGAGATGGTGCATATTCAGAGGCTGTCCCTAGGGACCAGCATCTGACAGTGATTTCCTATCCACTTCCCAAGCTTACCTCCACTACGACTCCTTTTATATTTCCACCCCAGTGTTATGGAGCAACTTAGTTTCAAGGCCAAATTTAATAATGAATGAAAGAATTTCAGCGCCAGTAATGACTCTACACCCGGCCAGGACCAAGAGATTTATTAAAGGGGGCTGTCACAGAGGGGATCTGTAATGGAGGGAAAAAAAGAGAGAGAGAGTTGCAGGGAGAAGGCTGTATTTATCAGCCTGACAGGGGCCAGAGGGGGCCGTGCTATGTTTCTTTTGGAGGAGCTGCATGGGAGCAGGGTGGGGCCGACGCTGTGTTATAGTCCTATTGGACGCATAACAAAGCTGGCTATGTTCTGGGAAAGGATTGGAGGCTTGCAGGTTTGAACTTCGCGCTGTGCGGGGAATTGTGCACAAAGAAGCCGGGACCTAGGGCCTTTGTTGTCTGGTGTGTCCTCACCATGCTCGGCACCATTTTGGGAGCCGCCCCTCTGGTCACTTCCTGCACCCTTCAATGAACACTGTTCATGTTCTGAGTAACAGTAAGTTTATGAATTCCTTAGAGAAGTCTTACAACTTAGTATGACTCCCCAAAAGATAGCAGTATTACATGTCCTAGGGTTTGCTGAAAACTTCCTAAGACAGCTGAACTGCTTTAGAAGAAACTGCTTTCAATATTCTTGCTAGAAAATCAGTTTAAAATTTAGCTCAAATGACAAAAGAAAATAAGCTGCCATTTATAAGATACCATATGCATCATTGACTCTGTCTTTGCTCTCCTCCAGCAATTTAGAAATGGTGTTCAACCCTTGGGCAGTAGGCAGCTTTGTAGAGAAAAAATTATTCTGCTTGTGACACAGGATGAAGGCTGAACTTCTGCAAATGTCTCCTTGCCTTCATAACTGACTTGAGTTTGCTGAGAAGTGAACAAAATCAGTCACATAATCCCATTTCTGAGGCTATTCATGGCTTTTGAGGAAGGCTGATGACTGTGCATAAAGAAAGCTGAGCTGCAGCCCAAAGATTAACAAGATCCACATCACTTCCAGGTAAATACAAAACTAGTTAAGGAAATTGCCTTTTCCTCCTAAAAGTGAGGTTGGCAAGCTAAGTACATGGCATATTTTGGATCTTTGTTTAGGTATTTTGAGGGATGAATACGCCATGTCCCACGTGGTTACTTCTCTCAAGGAGCTAACAGTCTGATCAAGGAGACAAGATGGTCATGTCTAAGAACAAGGTGTGTGGATCAGTACTTTCAAGAGAGGAAGTTCAGAGACCAAATGATACCAGAATCACCAGAGTTAGAGGACACAAGAGTTTGCTGTGAGCTGGGAAAGTTAGGGAAGGGCTATGGGGGAAAAATTTGAGAAATAGATAGAGAGATTGAAGATGCTGTTTATTAAATACTCATTTAGAAGTACATCCTAGCTGACTGACTCTTTGTTCACACACCCACACACTTGTCAACCCATCCCTGTCCCTGAAAGTCTCAGCAGAGATAGCTGTATAGTAGGTCACTGTTGTCATTTCTTCACATGATCTTGAACTAGACATCACCTGGGACAGGTAATCTCCTAGAGAGAGAAATGGTCCCAAGTGCTACCAGTGAAACAAAAGCAACCTATTCATGTGAATCAGGAATACACAGGAGACAGCCCACAGACTAGGAAAAAATATTTGCCAACTGTGTATCTGGTAAACGCCTAACATCTAGGATCGACAAGGAACTCAAATGTGGTGAAACAATAAAAACAAACAGCTCCATTACAAAGTGAGCAAAATACATGGATAGACACTACTCAAAAGAAGACATATGAGCAGCCAACAGATACATGAAAAAATGCTCAGCCTCACTGATCATCAAAGAAATGCAAATTAAAATCACACTGAGATACTACCTGACTCCAGTCGGGATGGTCATCATCAATAACTCAAAAAACAACAGATGCTGGAGAGGATGCGGGGGAAAAGGGAAAACTTCTACATTGCTGGTGGGAGTATAAACTAGTACAACCTCTGTGGAAAACAGTGTGGCAATTCCCAAAAAAATCAAAAAATTGACCTTCCATACGACCCTGCAATCTTCTTACTGGGAATATATCTGGATGAACTCAAATCACTCTATGAAAAAGATACCCACAACACATGTTTACTGCGGCATTGTTCACAATAGCAAAAACATGGAACCAACTGTGCTGCCCATCAAAAGAGGACTGGATAAAAAACTGTGGTACATATACATGATGGAATATTACACAGCCATAAAAAAGGACAAAATTATGAACTCTGCAGCAATTTGAATGGACTTAGAGTCTATAATACTGAGTGATCTTTCACAGAAACAAAGAACTGAGTATCACATGTTCTCACTCATCAGCGGACCTTGACAATTATCACAATGCTACAAGAAAGGGATTGGCAGTAGTGGGAAACTGCCAGGGAGGGGTATACCTTATCAACAAGGGTACCCGCGTAATGAACATTCATATACCTAACCCTGAATTGTACCCTATATCTTTACAATTAAATTTTTTTAAAAAGCATTTTTTATAAGTCCCTGTGAATAGCAATTCTTAGAAAGTTTTCTATGGGATGCCATCTGGATGTATAACTACCACTGTGATAAAATTGAGCTTGTTTCCACCCTAACCATGCTTGTATTTTATAATTATCTACACTCTCAAGTTTTCTGAGCTTTTATTTTTAAAAATTAGGAGAAACTTTTATCTTTTCACAGTTGGTTTTCAATACAATTGTAGCACATTTTCCAAAATGCCACGTAATTTCAAAGTAATTTACATCTGAACTAGGAATATGTTGGTGTTTAGGATATTTTTCCTCTTATTTCCTGAATTGTTCTCTGACTAATCTAGTCGTAAAATTAGTTAAGTATTCAACTAGGCACAAACTGCATGATTAGAGAGGATAACTATGAAGGCTAGAAGGAAACCAGCCTGATTTAAAATTTATCAAGGGATCATTTAATTCCATGCAATGAACATTTCCTGCACTTCTAGGGAACTGGTCATCATTATTCATTAAGACACAACCCACATAGCCACATAGAGTTAGATTAAGAGGTGATTATTCAGGGACCTTACTAGTTTTTCATACAAATGTGACCCCAAATCCCTAACAGTACAGACCAACCTACAGATGGCAATTTTGCCTTGTGGGTTATTAAAATGAGCTGCTCCTTCTAGCTTTATCCAGCAGACAACCACCTAGCCAATCAACCTGAAATGTGTTGCACATTGCAGCTTGTTGCTTTAATTAAAGTACACCAATCATCCAATTACATTGCATGATTTCTCAAGCCTCTCTTAAAACAAGCCCTAAGAAAACCAGGAGGAAAAATTAAACTAAAGAAGGAAGCCCCAGGATTTCAGTAGGCTGTCACCACAGAGGCTTCAATCTGCTCCTAGGTGTATAATGAGTAGAAATGAAACACGGTTCTTAATCTCCTAGATAGTCTCCCACAGGCAAGGGGCATTGCTCAGCTGAAGAAGGTAAACACGAAACTGCTCGCCTCACTGTTATGCCACATCCGGCCTCTTGTTTCTCTCCCGCTGGCTTGACCAGGCTAGGAGACCTCGCCTTGACTACTAAAACATAAATCTTCGAGAGGAAACAGCTGTCTTAACCAACTATATCATTCACAAGCAAGGCCATTATTTACATTTGATAAGGTGACTTGCAGAAGAAATCTTTTGCAGAGTATCATCCAAATACCTCTTTACACATCACAGCCAAGTGTCCATGTATAGACTCATCTTGAGAAATGTAACCAAGACTTTCTGACACAATATCACTCAGTGCATGTGATCTCATATAATCTTAACCAACCTCCATGAAGACCTTGAAGTTCAGAGTGAATAAATAATGTGCTTACAGACAGGCATGAGATAAGGTACAGAATAAAATAATGCTGTCGGACAATTTGGGAAAACAAGGCCAGGTTCCCAGAGGACAGTGAGACATGGTTGGGAGCATGGACTCTGGAAGCAGACCAACTTGGGTTTGAAATCTAGTTTGCTTTCTAACTCCATGGCTTTGACAACGTTACTGAACTACCCTAAGCCTTGGTTTCTTCATCTCTAAGATGGAGAAACTCCTCTCTACCTTACAAACTTGGAATGTGAATTAGACAAAGTAATAATGTGTAATATCTGGCATAATGAGAGTATTCAGTCAGTGCTGACTATTGTTATTTATGATACAATTTTCCTTGGAGTAGTCTCCTTTCAACCCTTTACTGAAGTAGCTTGAGAGTTCTAGGTAAAGCAACTTCAAAAAGATGGAACTAAGAAGCAACTGGAGCTCATTTGCCATGATGATGATAAAGCAATAATTGTAGTTACTGCTCCAACTTGACGGGATGGGGGGCCCGGGGGTGGGGGAAGACCAGTAAGAAATCTGCTCTTTGGGTTTCTTAGCAGAGAAGGGATGTGCTCTTGGTAACACTGAAGCTGGAGAAGAGGGAAGTAGAGCTGAGAAGAGTGGGAAACCCTCACCACCTATGGCTTTACTTTGATTAAGACTCCGTTCTTTTTACTGCACCCTTGAACAAGATGAACCTCGAACACAGAGTCTGTGCAAGAGACCCCATTTCAATCCACTGGCTCCCAGGGCCAGCCACCTGCCATATTCAGCTGGGGAGCAGAGATGAAATTACATTGCTGTGGCATCACTCCCCTACTCTCTAAGAAACCAGTGAAGGATGGTAGGCTGGTCAGCTGTGGCCATCTACAGAGCAGAGCTTTCTGTGTTAATGGAGCAGAAACAAGCAGGACAGCAAAGCTGGAAGAGATGCATGTTCTGTTTTCTCCTGGCGGGACCTCGGGGAAAGACATCCTAAGCAAAGTACATAAAAGGAATCAGAATCCTGTTAGTGTGGTGACATCTCTTTCAGTTCAAGGTTTCTCAAACCAGAAGAAGCACAAAAAACTTTTCAGAAAGTTAAGAGAAAGGCAACCAGGAATAAGAAAAAGAGTTGTACATGAGATCACAGACCACAAGTAAAAGCAGAACGATTTGCCCACACTGTGGAGATGAAAGGGCTGAGACTGGATCTGAACACCTTCATGAGAGACACAGGCAGACTAGGGGCAAAGGAGCCTTCTCGTTTCATCCTGAAGCATGGTGGAAAGTGGAGGTGGGGGCACTGAGGGTGCTCTGCAGAGGTGGTGCCTTTCCAGTGTTTTTTGTTGTTCCATATTCTAAGTTGACACAGATGAAAAGACGTTAAAGAGCCCAAGCATGGACACAAGACCACAAGAGGCACAGAGAAAACAGTACAGAGGTGGCATGTGCTTGCCACAGCCCCTCTCCCCAAACAAGGGTGCCAGGCTAGTGCCTACTTCCACCTACGGCTCCACCATGATTTATTTCGCCTACCAGGTGGGGGCGCTGCGGCCTATTTTGCCTCTAAGAAATAATGGGGGAGAGTCTTTTAGGGCTTTTACAGAAAGAGTATCACCAGTGAGCTGTTCATCCCCACTGATGCACAAACAAGAGAACAAATACGCCCAGGCCTGGGAAATGGAAGTTGGGGATCACCTTGCCCTCTTTCCCCATCATTTTACAATGAAGACAACCGTGGTTTGAGAAAGTTAACTGACTTCTGAGAGGTTACACAACCAAGATCAGAACTAGAACCTACACAGATTCAGAGGAACAAAATTCTTCGTTGTTAGAAAGTTAAACACAGGAGGGCTTGAACAAAGGGGAATTTCCTTTAATGAAGGCATGACAAACAGGTCTGATTTGCTTACAATTGTGACAGCTCACAAGAATCTTTCAAAGGCCTAAGAGTCTACAGAGCCCGAAAACAACAACCAAGGGAAAAGCCAGAAGTCAGGTGGACCGTCGGCAGCAGATACGACTGGATGCCAGGTAGGCAACTCTCCTGAGAACACCAGCTGGGCTGAAAGTTTACCACAGGTTGGCCTCAAGCAGAGAAATGAGAGCCTCAATACACAAGGTCCCTTCTAGATACTGCTGAGCACAGGCAGACGTAAGAAACACACAGCAGAGTGGCAGGAAGCGGAATGATACTGCAATGTTGAGGACAGATCTGACAGAGTTCCTTCGTGTACAATACCTCATAGCAAGCCACTGAGCAAAGTGTGATTCCCCCTGATTTACAGAGAGGAACATGAACTGTGGCAGGAAGAGCCAGTGTAATGTGTCTGTGCATTCTCTTCCTATCCTTCCCCAGAATTTAGATGGAAATGGCTCAATACATGGAGAAACTAGGGTGTGTCCATGAAAAGTGATATTTCAACAAATCTAAAGATGGGAATGTGGAAAAATGAAACAAACATTTTCCGGTGTCTGCAGTGCTCATCTCCATGTGCACAGAGATGAGCCGTCTCGCAAGTGCCTTGCTTTCCTAGTCAAGAGACTGAGTGACTGTCCATTGCAGAGAGAGTGAGTCAGCTGCAGAGAACATGTCTGAGGCTTTCCCCAAGACACAGTTTAAGAAGTCTGGATTTTATTTGGTAAACAGTGGGGAGTCAAAAAGGTTTCTGAACAGAAAAGGAACCTGATTGGATACAATGCTTACAGGGAGCTGGACTGGAAAAATAAAACTCAGGGTTTTGTTTGTTTGTTCGTTTGGTTTTTTTTTTGGAGTCGGAGTCTCACTCTGTCGCCCAGACTGGAGTGCAGTGGCCGCTCCCGGCCACTGCAGCCTTGACCTGCTGGGCTCTGGCGATGCTTCCGCCTCAGCCTTCTGAGTAGCCAGGATTACAGGCAAGCGCTACCACACTCGGCTGATTTTTTTTATTTATTGTACAGATGAGGTCTCGCCAAGTTGCCCAGGTGCGTCTTGAACCCGCGAGCTCAGGCAATCCACTCACCTCAGCCTCTCAAAGCGTGGGATTACAGGCTGAGCCACCAAGTTGGTGGGAAGAGGTACTTGGAGCAGTCAACACAAGAGGTAATGATAAGAGGTGATGAAAGTTGAAAGAGAAGAATGAGGGAAATCATATTAGGGCCCAACCTTTAGACAGTCTGCATGATTAATCTATGTAAATGTGGTTGTGTGGCATAGTCCCATTAGCCTGATGCGTGCATTTAGCAAGACTCTCCTAGAGACTATGCTTCAAGCCAAGGAGATTCCAAGTGGAAAATGTGCCCCAGCAGGAGTCCCAGGAGATGACTAGTGAGGAAGTCTTTCTGGGAAGAGAGGCACTCGTGGCACTCTTGCCCTGGCAAAGTATCTCTTACTTTCCTCAGCTGGGAGAGATCCAGCACCAGAGAGCACCTTTTAATTAATTAATTAATTAATTTTGAGTTGGAGTCTCTTGTTGCCCAGGCTGCAGTGCAGTGGCACACTCACAGCCACTGCAGCCTCGAACCTGTTGAGCTCAGATGATCCTTCTGCCTCAGTCTTCTAAGTAGCTGGAACTACAAACACAGGCCACCATATCCAACTAGTTTTTGCAATTTATTGTAGAGACAAGGTCTCACCAAGTTGCCCAGGATGGTCTTGAACCCCCGGGGCTCAGGCAATCCTCTCGCCTCGGCCTCCCAAAGAGTTGGGATTACAGGCTGAGCTACCGTGCCTGGCCAGAGAGTACCTTGTTAAACCACATCAACCAAAGATCTCTGGGAAGCAAAAAGGGAGGGATTTTTGTTTTTGTTGCTCTTCACCATCTGGGTCCTTGTCTGTTGGGAGCCAGCCTTGGAGGCCTGCCTTGGAGTCGTGGAAGAAGAAAATGGCATGTTTATGTGAGGTATTCACAGCTAACCTGGAAATGTCATGGTTCATTTTTCCACGACTGCACAGAATTCTTCGGCCGTACCAACAGCAAAGACGGAAGACAGAAGGGCCTCAGCTGCCCCGATGCGCTTTGCAGCCGGGGGTCCTCAGTACACCTGGACTCTGTCAATCAGGCAGTCCTCCAAGGCTGGCTCCCAATACTTATCCTTTCCTCTTATGCCAATATCCTGACCTGGAGGTGGTTTTAGCCACCAAAGACACCTTGCTGGTCCCTGAACATAGAAGAAGGTCCTTCTCCTGAGGGACTATTACAGAAGCACTTTGATGATTGCCTTTTTTAGATGTGCAGAATAGGTTTTTAAATTGTCAGTTCTATTACTCAGCCCTGTTCCTGGATTTCACTCAAGGTTAACCCTGTGCCCCATTTCCTCCATCTCACAAACACAAAACCAGTTCAAGATCTGTTTCCTCCTCCTTGGCCCCCATTATTACCACCTTTGTTCTAGTTGTCAAAGACCTTGCTAAAGAGAAAAAGGCCATAATCCAGTATTAGCTTACCTGAAGACACTGGTGAGAGTTGGAAGCACAAACAGGCAGAGAGCAAAGCAGAGCCCAGATTCATCATAAAGCCATTTGCCTCCCACTCTCCACTGTGACCTGGGCTAAAACCCTTATTTGAAAAGAGCATAAAGATTTGTGCCTGCACATCCTAGGGAAAACATTGTGATAGTTGGTTGCTGCTATTTTGTTTCAGGGTCAGAATTTCCACTCCTCCCCTAGAAGAGAGCAATAGATTTTAGAAATGTTCTGACCTTTTATCTACAATCAGCAGAAAACATGTATAATTTAGCTCACTTTTAGCAGATGATATTTGAACCAGATTCCAAAAGCAGATGATGTGGGCAATTGGCAACTCTCTGCCTCTGCAGACCATGACAAATGCTGCAGAAGAGCCTTGGCCAGCACTTCGACAAGAGGCCCCGGGAAACCCTTGGGTACCTGCCTGGTCCCTGACAGGGAGGCACAGGGGAAGCAGCTTCTGGAGATGGCTGGCTGGCTTCAGGAGTCCAGCAACTTGGTGATGGCAGTTTTCGAGGTAGAAAGCAAACTGCGAATGTGGCCAAGGCATCTTAATTAAGGCCAGAGGCTCTTCATTAAAAAGAAACAGCTCTTGAGTTCTGGATCCAACATGAGTTGCCAGAATGACTTGGGAAATACTGGGGCACTGGCTGAACATACTGATAAAGGTGCGTGTAGCTTTTAGTTGCCTTTTCTTTTCTTTTCTTTTTTTGAGTTGGAGTCTCACTCTGTCGCCCAGACTGGAGTGCAGTGGCATGTTCCTGGCCACCGCAGCCTTGACCTGTTGGGCTCCGGCGATCCTTCTGCCTCAGCCTTCCAAGCAGCTGGAACTACAGGCGTGCGCTACCACGTTTGGTTAATTTTTTGATTTATTGTAGAGATGAGGTCTCACCAAGTTGCCCAGGCAGGTCTCGAACCCACGGGCTCAGGCAATCCACTCACCTCAGCCTCCCAAAGTGGGATTACAGTCTGAGCCACCAAGCCTGGCTTAGTTGCCTTTTCTTAAAGTGAGTCTCAGATTGAAAGGTCAAGTGGCTTATGGGCCAAGGGAGGTGGTCTGCTAAGAACTAGTGATGCTGGCACTTGGCTTGAATGCTGCAAGTGGCCTTCTGCTGGGGCCAGCCTTCTGCTGGGGGCCAGCCTTCTTTGTTGTCAGCCTTGCAATGAGTCCCCCACACTCTCTTCCCCACTCCAAGGCATTCATGTAGACCCTCTTGCCCCCTGAACAATTAAAAAACTTCAATGTCTTCTCACGGCACTTACACTAAAAGCCAGTCCTCCTACTGGGTCCTGTAGGGCTCCACCTGATCTACCTCCTGCCCCATCCTCCAAACTCACATCAACCCAGTTCCCTTTGTTCACTCCAGTTCAGCAGCTCTTTTCTGCTCTATGAACACGACTAACTTGTTCCTGTCTCAGAACCTCTGCATTTAGAGTTCTCACTTCTTGGACTGCTCTTCCCTCAGAGCATGGCTGGTTCAACTGTTACTTTCTCATAGAAGCTTTCTTGATCACCCTGTGAAAACTATCTCTTGCTCCCTCCATAACTGTCAACGACTACCCTGCTTTTTGTTGTTGTTTGTGTGTGTTTTTTGTTTTGTTTTGTTGGTCAACCTCTCATACCACTGTGTCTTTGTTTATTGTTTTGTCTCTGCACACTAGAATGCAAGCTCCTTGAGAACGTACCTGTTTGTTCACTACTAGAGCCCTACCACCTATAACTGCTCAGTCAATATTTGTGAATGAATAAATGTTTTTTTAGGAGACTTACAGCCACAATTAATTGAACATCTAGAACTAAATCTTTAAAAATATTGCAGCAAGCAGGCAAGTACATGTGGATGCCAGTCTGGCAATGCTATACAGAGAATTCTACATGCATTTGAGTCTAAGCCACCGCTGAAGCTCCAGCCAGCTCTGTGTTCCTGGCTGGCACTTGACAGGAACTTGACAGGAGTAATTTGTAGGAAGTCACTTTATAGCAAAAAGCAGCAGTTCTAGTTTCATTCCCCAGAGCCATGTACATGCATTCGCTGGCATTTTCACCCAGAGATGCAACCTGCAGCTGCTCATTAATATCTTACATAAACAAGCAATGAGAGGCATCAGTTGAAAGTTTTCTTGTTTGTTTTTTTTTGAGTAGGAGTCTCACTCTTGTTGCCCAGGCTGGAGTGCAGTGGCACTCATGGCCACCGCAGTCTCAACCTGCTGGGCTCAGGCGATCCTTCCGCCTCAGCCTTCCAAGTAGCTGGAACTACAGACATACGCCACCACACCTGGCTAGTTTTTTGGATTTATTGTAGAGACACCGTCTCACCATGTTGAAAGTTTTTAATGTCTCATATCTCAAAGCCAGAGTGATGCCTCTGCCTGGAAAAGAGGATTCTGCCCCAAAGAAGAGAATGGAATTGGATCCTCCTTCTGAATCCACCTGCCTACCCATTCTTCCTATACATTTATTCAAACATTGCCCTAGACTGCTATAGGCATTCCCAGAGAACACAAAGTAAGGAGTCTTTCCAGTTACAGTGCTCACTGGAGCATATTGTACTTCATCTTGAGTCACTGATCTGGAAAGGAAAGTCGAATGAGATGAGACCAAATTGGCCAAATGCATCAACTGTGTTTGGTTCCCTTTGGAGCAATTCTGAGATAAAGAAAGGCCAATGTTTTGTAGAAAGAAGGAGGTGTAGTCAGCTGAACTCTCTCCTATGGAATGTACTTTCTCTAGAAATTGCAGGTAATAGCTCTGGGGAACGAGTGGTGTGCAGAGCGCTGAGTGTGACCTCAGCTGGCCTGATGCTACAAGAGGAAGGCTTTCAGAGGAGAAACCAGAAAACTCCAGGGGTCCGATGGGCTTGGAATCTTTAGATTCAGGGTCACTGCTCACAGTACAGCAGGACAGAGGTCTAAGGGTACTTACATAAAAAGCATTACACTAATAGGATGGAATGCATCAAAGCCAACCTTTCTTTCCCAAATCTAAGAAAAAACAAGACAGGTCCACTGAGAAGGGCATCCTCGTCATCTGCTTACCATCATTCAACCAATGTATGGTTGAATGACAGTTCAACTGTGACCTGTTCACAGAAGCTTTCTTGGCCACCCTGTGTAAACTATCCCTTGCTCCCTCCGTAACTGTCAACCACCACCCTGCTTTTTGTTGTTGTTTGTTGAAACACAACACATGCCCTGTACAGGGCGACATGTTGCATGCTGGGTAATCAATGATTAACAAAATAGACAAGTTTCTTGTCTTTTCTAGAGCTTTTATTCTAGTGTGAGCCTTTTTTTAAAGAAAGGTTTTATTGAGATATAATTCACATACCATACAATTCACTCATTTAAAGTAGACAATCAATGGCTTTCCACATTTTCATGGAATTGTCCAACTATCACCATAATCGGTTTTAGAACATTTTTATTTTCATAAGAGATAATGTAAGGTTTAAGGAGCTAATCACTTAGTCATTGAGTTACAATCGTGATCAGTGCTTCTTCTCTGAAAGAATGAAGCATGTAGCATGAGGTGCTCTTGGTCTTGGGGCTCTAGGAAGGCTCCCAGCAAAGTAACATTTGCACTGAGAGCTGACGGATAGGTAGGAGAAAGCCAGGCAGAAGGAGTAAGCCAGGCAAGCATGTGTTTCCTCCAGGGGATGGTAAAACAAGGTGAGTAAAGGCAGGTGCTTGCTCCAATGTGTACTCTATGCCGCCGTGTGGGTCCTCTCAGAGAATCTAAGAAAACTTCACTGGTTTAACCAAACTACTGCAGCCAGCTCCTACCAAGGGCATGAGACGCTGGGTCAGAGGAGGGAGGAATTGTTTTGGATCATTCTTCACCTCCACAACAGAGAAAATTGATGGCACCATCCTTGACGCATTTGAGAGAGCCATTTAACTAGCTGCTGACTCTGCTAGTCCAAGCTATTCACTTCCCTGTTCAACAGAAGTTGAAAAATCACCTGTGCTGTTAATTTGCTTAAAACCTTCCAGCTTCAATGTGACTCAAGTTACAAAGACGGAATTCTTAGCTTTTTTGCTTACAGACGACTAAAGTCATTCCCCAGCTGTTCTCATAAACGTTAAGCTTGCTATTTTTTTTAACCCTCCATTTTTTTAGATGAGAAACACTTGTATAGGTTTCCTGAATTTCTTTAACTCTTAAAACACAGTCACATATAAAATTACCAAAGCAACCCTTAGCCCCTTTCCTATTTTTGGACAATTAGATAATTATGTCTCCCTTTGGGCAAATCCCCATTCACACTAAATATTTATTGACTACTCTCTTTTTTATGAATTAACAAGCATTTATTTAGCTTCTGCTACATGTTCAGCATTGTGGTGGGTAGTGGGTGAAGACTCTCAACTTATTTGGTCTTTACAGAGTGCTGGGCCTCAGAAGGCTTATATTTCACCTCAAGAGAGCATTCATCAGAGGATTGTCTATATTAGTCTATAATGGAATCCCTGGGCATTCTAATTCTAAGATAAACCCAGGGGAACCTCGAGAGTCTCCCGGAAGACAAGGGAACACAGGGATGGAAGAAATGAGTAAGACAGGAGGATAGGAAGTGCAGTTCAGACAATTTGTGTCGAGAGGCTGGGGGCGGCAGTCAGGCCAACAGCTCAGAGTTCCCAAATCTTTTCCAAATATCCATTTCCAAATACCCTTGGCCACAGTTGGCCTTCTCCAAGCTCAGAATAACTTCCTTCAGGGACCAACTGGCTAAAGATGGGAAAGGTGTGGAGGGATCCCATACCGGCTCTTCCTCGGGCAGCAGCAGAGGAAGCCGTGGTGGGAACATACCCGGATGTGAAAATCCCTGGAATGAATTTGTGTGGCCGGAGGATCTGGGGGTCAGGGCTCCTGAGGAGGACAGGGAGGCTCCAGTGGCTCCGGGACATCAGGTAAAAAGTAAAGAAGGCAATCACCTCCTTGGAGGCTCCCAAGGCAACTATCAGAACTCTTAGGTGTCATTTGGGGTCTTCAACTTCGACACTTTCTGAAAGAATTTTAAATCCAAGCTGGGTTTCATTAACTGGGATGCCATAAACAATGACCAAAGGCCCTTTCCCATCCCATAACCTCAAGACAAGGTGCTACTAGATGGATGGGAGGCCTCCACTCCCTTCTTAAAACA
Organism: Carlito syrichta; assembly: GCF_000164805.1. NCBI lineage: Eukaryota > Metazoa > Chordata > Mammalia > Primates > Tarsiidae > Carlito > Carlito syrichta. Next base: position 688,176 of record NW_007257860.1, on the reverse strand, counting down.
CCACTATCTCATCACTAATCTCAACCCTTGCCCTTCAAATCAACCTTAGCTGCATTCCTCCCCCACAAAGAAACCACATTTGTGTCTTTGTTTTGAAGAACAGCAATAGCTGGGACTGACTCAGAGGCAGACAATAGGGAGCCATTGAAGGTTTATTTACAAGATGAACAAGGTGTTTATAGACCTTTAATTCTGCTGCAATGGATAGAAGGGAACAGATAGTAAGGCTTGGATCCTCTAGTAGATGAGAGAGGACATGGATTTGGGAGTGAAATAGATCCCCTTAACAACAGAAAGTAAGTAACTTTCCTTTCCTTGTAAGTGGAAGAACCCAGAAGGATATTTAGGCTATGGGAGGAAAGGAGACGAAACAGACTATCAATTCACAGCAGTATCAGTGTGGAAGCAGTCCTATAGTTTGTCTTCAAGGCTGTCTTCCTGAGAGATGCATTTCCTCACAGATTAGGGGTTCAACCATAATTGAGCAAACAGCTTTTTATGTTTGCTACTTTGTTTCACAATTGTCATTTTAAAAAGAATATAGATGGTTGACGAAGAAAAAAGTCAGATTAGCTGGTTAAAAAGGTAAGGTAAATTAGTGTAGTGACTTCCTTCAAGGATTCTAGACACTCTAGGATAGCATCATTTTGCTCCTAAGGCAGCAAGAAAAATACCTGGCTAGGTCACTATTCTTTTTATTGGGGGCTAAAAAGTGTCGGCATAGGGAGGTGGTACAGTGTACCCTGGAATCTAATGTGAAAATAGAAAGTGCCTCCGCCATGCAAGATGCGCTCTTCCAGGCTAGCCTGAGTTGGTGGGCGCTTCCAGAGCCTGCCTGCCGCCTGGTTGCCCGGCTTCCCCATCCCTCTGCAGTGCCCCTCTGGGGTTTTAGCTCCATGTAGGTCCTCACCAGCCTTAGGGCTGGGGCACAGCTAGGAAAGCCCGTCTCTTCTCCAGACCGTGGCTTACAAGTGGCATGGTTTGAACCAAATCCAGGGTTTTGTTACATAGATCTTAAAAGGTGTAAAATTGTGGATAGAGAGACATGTAGACAAGCCCTACTATCCCTGTCAATCAATGTACCATGCCGTGAGAGTTGCAGGGTAGGGAGGAACTCACCCAAGAGAAACTCCCACCCAAATCTCCTGGTTTCTAAGGAGAGCTACCTTCAACTGGGTGGGGACCCCATAAGGATGGGGAAGGGAGGATGTGATAGAGAAGAAGCCAAGGCCACAGAAGTAGAAGACCGTTTCTGCTCTTACAAGAGGGGGGTTCTCCCTCCACAGAGGACACTATTTCAGACTTGCTTTTTATTTTTTTAAAGCCATTTTTGTGGTCGATTACAGAAAAATCAAGCATTTAAAGAATTTAAGTCAGTTTCCTTCAAAGTCTCATTGAGGCCAATAGCCCAAGGAGCTATTCTGTGAGACTGCCCCAAAGCGGTGTTCAGTCCACTGCTTGCATGCAGGTAGTGGAGGTGCAGTATATGTGCAAAGTCACAGCAAAGTGTGGGTGTAAGCGTCCATCTGGTCATGGATGACTTAAGTGAGTTTGGTCATAGATCATAGAATCATAATCACCAACCCTGTCAGACATTATCTTATGTGTAGGAAAAGGGAACTGTGTGGGTCATTTATCTTTTAAGAAATGTAAGGACTCAGGCAAAATGTGGAGGACCCAAATGCTTGCTCCTGTTCTGTCTCCAAGGAATCTCCCAGGGAGCTGCATTTCCTCAGAGTCAGGGGTTCAAGCAGAAATGAACCAACGACTTACTTGGTCTCACAACTGTCATTAAAAAAAAAAAAGAACATAGATGGTCAAAGAAGGAAATGAGGCAAAATTAGCAGGCTAAAAAGGTAATGTGAATTAGTGTAGTAAGTTAAGAGCCCAAACCTGGAATCATATAGACCTTGGTTCTAGCCCTAACTCTGCCATCGACCCTGCACAGGCTGTTTGACCTCTCAGCTCCTCAGTTTCCTCCTTCAGAAAATGGGACTAATAGCAGCACCTTCCTCACAAAAATGGTATTTGGGCCGAATGAGATAAACCATGAGAGAGCATAGCAGAGGCTGAGCCAGTGCTCCTGATGGACATTGTGGTGAGGTGTCCCCAGCGAGTCAGTGGCCAGGCTCTGGGAAGCGTCCTGTCAGACCTCTGGCTCTCTGGGTTTTCAGTTTCCTCCTGGGGCAGCAGACATTCTCTCTCCTGCACCAGGAGCTGAGTCCTAAACACCGTTCTCTCTTTGTCCCATCTGTGAATTTTTGATTATGGTGAGACAGGCAGGTGAGCACCCTGCTCCCTGATGGAGAGCTCTCTCCCGGTTCAAGCCAGAGATCAAGCAGCAGCTACTAAGAAACAAGGCAATCAGTGTCCTGGCAGTGGGAACAGAAATGAGACGGCAGATTCTGAAGACAAGAAGCAAGAAGACAGTGGGACTTGGTGACTGATGAAGGGAGGTATTAAATATGACTGCAGATGTTGGGGTGGGGGGAAGCCAGAGAGAAGGAGCCTTGAGGCCAGAACTGAGAACTGTCGATATTGGGAAGGAATAGCAAGTGCTACGTAATTTGGATAAGAAAGAGGTTTAATGAAAGATAGTAGGGCAGGTAAGTGATCATTTCCAGTGGTTAAATAGACATACCAGATGGATATTGATGATGGGTGATTTACGAGCACACCTGCCAACACCACGCTGAATATTCAACGATTTTTGACCAAAAACATCGTGACTCCCAAGCCCCTCTTTGAAAGACAGACACATAGAGTAAAATGTTGAAAGGAAAGGGGATGCTCACAGTTACATAAATGGAAGATGAGCTGGTGAAGTGGCAGAGTTGGAAGGAACCATTGCAGTAGTCTAGCCCAATTCACTCTCTTAAAGGATAAGGAAACCGAGGTTCAGAGAAGATCAGTGACTTGTCCATAGCATTCAGAAAATGAGAGATCTGGGGCCCAAACCGAAATTCTGAATCCTAGGTTTTGTCTTTTCCCACTGGTGACCCAGCAATGGCTATGAGCAAGGTCAATGTTAATTAATGCTGACCATGAGGATGAAATTGGTGATCATGAGCCTCTGAATTGGGGTAAAGTAAACTAATGAGTGAAGGAATTGTGATTATTAAAAAAGCAAATACCCTTTGTCCTTTAACATAGGTCAATAAAGATACAAACAAAGGAAAATCCCCCAAATAGCTTAACATTAAACTGAATCTCTTTAATTGTGGGTAGATTAAATGACTTCTAAGACTGCAGAATCATTCCTCTATTTTTTTCAGGATAAAGAAATGGCAGAAAAAGTCAAATTCAGAAGTTTCATTTCTGCTCTTTTCCAACCCTGAGTTTTGCAGAAAGTTGGCCACAAGGAAGAAAATTGTCCTGCCAAACCACTAGGTCATAAGCTGTGCTTTCATAATTTGCAGTGTCTCCATCAAAAAACAATTGCATCTGAAGAACCAGAGATACATGTTGCACGAAAGATTTCTGATTACTGTACCCATTCTCAGACTCAGAAAATAAATACTTCTCTAAATGATCCAAACCCCTTCTGAACCCACTATCTTTACTGGTGGCTCAGCCACTATTTGAACCAAAATTGTCACTTAAACCTGCCCCTTTAGTTCACTGTACTGATCACATGAGATGAGAGTTAATTATCCACCTTGCATTGTATTTCTCTATCAAACCCGGGGACATGGTAGGGTGGGCACTTGATGGTGAGTGACTGAGGTTATTGAGTTGCTTCATTCTCATTTTATTGTGGGCCCAAAAAAGAGAATAAAATGCACTCATGTCGTGAACTTTTGTGCTTATTTGGTACCTGTCAGTGCTTTCCACAAGATGGAACTGGGGCCTACCTTTTTTGTCAAATATGCCTCAGGTAATCTTTTTGCAAGGAGGCAGGAAGATTAAGTCAGGCTCCAGAATAAATATACTTCTCTCAGAGCTGCCAGTCCCTTCATTGGGGAAACTGCTCCCTGTGTCTCAATCCTTCTGTTCACAACCTTACCTCTTACAGAGAAGTCATGGCAGTCGCAAAGAGGGTATAGGTTTGGTGACAGCAGATTTTCCCAGTCCTAACCCCACTTTTCTCAGATCTTGAAAAACAGCTGAGCCTGCTTCTTCATGAATCACCTTTGAACCAATCATGTTATAAGTTTGAGAATATTCTAATGTTAATGTGTATTAGTTAATCTTAAAATTTGCAATTTCCTCTGCATCTGTGATGACTTTCTATTCTTGAGTTGGAGTTTTGTGCTCTGGAATCAGACAGTTTCTGTTATTTGCTATTTGTGGGACCTTGTTCAAAATACTTAAACTCTGTGCCTCAGTTTTCTCATACGGAAAATAAGATAATAGTTCTTACTTCATAAAGTAGAGCTAATATACATAAAGCACGAAGCCCAGTGTCTACCATATTAAGTGCTCAATAAATATAAGATATCAGTCTGTTATTACTCAATTAGGCTATCTGATAATATAGCTAACATTTTATTTTTTTAAAAACCCAGCTTTTAGTGATTATAGTTAATAATAATGAATTGTATACTTGAAAATTGATAAAGTAGCTGACCTTAAATGCTCTCACCACATAAAAAAGTGTGGTGATAAATATAGTAATTAACTTTATTTCATCATTTCACAACATATATATGTCAATAAATTACATTGTACAACATAAATATAGTTTTTGTCAATTATACCTTAATAAAGCTGGGGGAAAAATCCAGATCTTGAATTTATTATTTTTTTGTTATTAGTTTCTTTCACTTTATCATTTTTATTCTTGTGCTTTTCTTATGTTTTTGTTGTAATTTTAAAATTTCTTGAAATATTTAATTCATTTATTCTATTCTTTCTTGTCTAGTATATTTAAAGCCATGAATTTTTCCCTAAGTATGGTTTTAGCCATCTTACATATAGTAATTTGATTATTCTCTAGATATCTTGAAATTTCAATTTGGTTTTATTGTAGAAAGGAATTTCAACATTGCCAAGAGGTTTTTTGTTGTTGTTGTTGTTGTTATTAAACTGAAAGTTTTTCCCATTTGACATAAGAGAATGCAATCTGTCTATAATTTTGAGATGCATGGAGCTTTCTTTGGCACCCAAAATATGGTTTCAATAAATGTTTCAGAGGCAATAGAAGGTATAATCGGTTTGAATATAAAATTAAATGGAATCTTTGTTTGGATATGGGATTTAATATTTGTATCTTAGTGATTATATTTTTCCCATGCTCTATATCTTTATATATGTTTGTAGATTTCATTTGTCATCAGTAAGTTAGTGAAGTCCCTCTGATTATGTTTTTGTTCCTCCTTGCATTTGCAGACGCTTTATTTTATTTATTTAGGGGGGGTGGCTTAAAACTACAGAAATCTATTCTCACAGTCTTGGAGGCTGGAAGTTCAAAATCACAGCAGGCACTTGCTTTATATATTCTGATATTTATACTACTTAGAGCAAACTTCCAAGACAAATAGACCCTCTCCTCCCTGTCCTCAAATAAATATAATGGTTAACACACACACCCTTTCAGTTTCCCATTATTTCTTGTTAACTGATTCTTTGACTTCTTTCTGTCCAAACAACTGGGATAGTTCCTGTCTGGAGAACTGTCAAATAGGCAGAGCAGGGTGTGGAGAAGGTAGAGTTTGCCCCACAGATAGGAATCTAGACTGGAGCGGTTCGGCCATCTTCAACAGCTTCTCCTTGCTCTTGTCATTCCAGACTGCAAGAATTGGGGAAGGCAGGGCGGTGCATGGGCTAAGCCGAGGGAAGGGGCTCACTTCTGCTCACTGAAATCCCAAGGGAAAGCATGATGTAACTGAGCAGCCACATGCCCATCTGTGAGTCTGGGGCACACAAGTAGAGAACAGATTTTGGTGGACAGTTGAGTTTTTGCCACAAGGCTGTTTAGGTTTGTATGTAGATTTAGGTCGTTTATATTTTTGTTGCAGATTAATACGTTTTTACCTTTAATTCAATGTCGTCTGATAGTAAAGTGGAGAGTCCCAGTTATGTTGGATCTGGAGACTAATTTTTTTGCTTGTTTTTTAATCTTGAGCTATATGGTCAATTTTATAATGCACACCCAACTCCTGCCCCCCTTCTGGTAATTTAAAATTACTTTTGTTATTTTTAAAATTTTAATTCATTTTTTTTTTCTTTTTTAGAGACGAGCTCTCATGTTGCCCAGACTGGCCTTGAACTCCTGGGGTAAAGTGGTCCTCTCACCTCAGCCTCCTGAGCAGCAGGGACTACAGGCATGCATCACCATTTTTGTATTTAAGTGGTAAACTTAAATTCTATTTCTTGACTTATTCACTTCAAAAAATGAAGTGAATATTGCCTTCTTGCTGTGAAAGACAAGAGCAAATCAGCTCATTTATACTTCCCTCTCAGCCCCTACTGGGTTGTCAATAGGATCTAGGATTTCTGTCCCAGTCCATTATGTATATTATGTAAAGCCATCTTTACATTCTTTGCTGTAACTGTAAGTCTTATTGTTGTTTACTATTCTAAATTTTAATGGGTTCATCGTTCATAAATAGTTCTTTTGTGTTATGTCTCCTCCTTTACTACATACTTGGTGAGTCTCTTGGTTGACTGGATCTAGTCAAAAGACTATTTTCAAGGAAGGTTCACAGTTGTTATGATTCCTGAGTCCCTGCATATTTAAGAATTCTTCATTTTCCTTTGTAATTGGTTGGAAACACATCTCAGGTCACATCTATTACACAATATTGAACCGATGCGGAGAAGCTGAGGGAGAGGAGAGCCACTCCGAGTAACTTCTCCAAGGTAGGTTTCTTTCTTTTATTTTTTATTTTTATTTTAAAGATGGGTAAAATTCAGGGCTAGGTATAAAAATGGTCATCGTATAGGTAGAGTTTGAGCCTTACTTTGGACCCCTCTTTACCTGATTTGAGATCAGACAGCCTTATTGATGAAGTCTGCCCCCCACCCCTCCCCTAGCTGTTTCCCACCACTGCCAATTCCTTTCTTACAGTATTATGATCATTGTTCAGGGTCGGCTTATGAGTGAGAACATGTGGTACTCAGTTCTTTGTTTCTATGATAGATCACTGAGTATGATAGACTCCAAATCCATCCAAGTTGCAGTGAAGTTCATAATTTTGTCCTTTATGGCTGCGTAATATTCCATCATGAGTATGTACATTTTAAAAATCCAGTGTTGCTCATTTGTATCACATTTTTCTGGGACACGGCATGTTCTCTTTATTGGTAGCCTTAGTTCTTTTAGGGAAAACTTTGTATCTTTCCATTTTCTTTTTCCTGTGCCACTTGTAGCCTTCTCTACCTACCAGTTTTCTTTAAGTTGGGCCAACCTTACTCACCTCACCCTCTGCCGGGGACCAGCTCCAGCCGGTTTCAGGGTACCCCAAAAGTGGAGACGGCGTCGGCGATTGGGGGGAAGAAGAGAGAGAAAGAGACTGGACTCCAGTCTAGTGCAGAAGTGATGTGTGTTATTGGGAATTACAACGGGTCTTTTATACACAAAGTCAGATGTGGGAGGGGCGTCCCCCACCCACCAGAAACCTTAATCCATGAAAACTTAATCAATGATTGCCTTTAAACCCATTTCATATGATAATCTTAAAATCCCATAACAAAGGATAACCTAATCCGTGACTGACATATTCTATAAACCTTTTTCATCCTAAGCTGATTGATTTATGCCAAGTTAAACAATTCTATAGAAGCTTAAGTATTTACTTTACAAATGAAAGTGGCCCATCCCAGAATGTTTGGAATGTGGCCCAGTCCAAAGCTCACAGTGGGCTACCTGCAAGTAACCCAGCCACATTCTTTCAACAAAATGGCTGTCTTCTAAAACTATATTCTACAATTTACACCTTCAATAAATCCTAAGATCATGACCCAGAAGCCTGTGACCAATTCTAAGGCTCTTAGACGTGACACGAGTTTGAATTATAAGTTGTGTGAAAGCCAAAACTGCAGTTTGTGGAAGAATGGGAGCAATGAGCTTCTAAAGTTAGCTTGTGTTCATCCCGGTCTCAGAGTTTTTATGTTTTGAGCTCACAGGAGCTTTTTTTTTTGAGTTGGGGTCTCACTCTGTCGACCAGACTGGAGTGCAGTGGCTGCTCTTGGCCACCGCAGCCTCGACCTGCTGGGCTCCGGCGATCCTTCCACCTCAGCCTTCCAAGTAGCTGGAACTACAGGCGCATGCTACCACGCCCGGCTAATTTTTTGATTTATTGTAGAGATGAGGTCTCGCCTGCCCAGGCAGGTCACAGGAGCTTAATCTGGTTAGTGCTGAGTAGAAAGGGGGAGGAAATGGGGTCAAATAGCTCCCGAACGCATCCTAGTGGTCTCAGGGTCAACGGCCCTTCCTGATCCCTAATGCTCAGTGGGCCTCCATGGCTGGCTCCCAACAACCCTCATTCTTTTCCATCTGTATTCACTGGTTACCTCTGATCAAACATCACATTACCAGAGGCCTTTCCTCAACTTGAGGAAACCCAATAACTCTTTTGTCACTGTTTCTCAGTCTGTCTTTTTTCTTCAGAGCATTTATCATCACTGCATGTCACCCTATGTCCCCAACCCAAAGGAGAACATAAGCTCCACAAGGATGGAGTTTTTTTCCACTGCTATGCCAGAACAGTGTCTGGCACATATAGCCACTGCTCAGTAATACTTGACTAAACTATCCCAAGCTTTCCCTGTGTCAGCAATTCAATTTTTAGCTGTGTATGTTTTGTTCTTTGCAGTTTCTAATTTATGGAACTTGTTTCCTTAGCTCTACATTTCCTTCTATTTTATTGTATTGTCTTATTTTTCTTTGACTTTTTTTCATTGATTCCTTTCCTCCTTAATTTCTTTTAGAGAATAGGACATTTATGTGAAGGAGGTTTTATTTCCTAGAGTCAATATTCTTTCAGAATGAGTTCTATATCTTTTATTTTTTTCTGTAGTATTTTTTACATTACTGTTTTACAGGTAGTTTCTTTGCATCTTTCTTGTGTCTGGCACAGCAGCCTTGTGAGTACCCAGTTAAGAGTGGGTGGTCTTCTGAACCTCTCTCACCCAGTATGAACTCTTTGGTCCTCTCCAAGCCATTTCCGGTTGTGTCCCCCCCCCCCCGGGTAATAAAACACAAGTCAGGAATATGTCACCCTCAGAAAGACAGAAAAGATCAAAGAGAAAAAGTAACAATTGAGCAGAGGGAAAATGGGCTGATGGAAAGCCCTAGCTTAAGTTCTATACTCCCAAAAGCCATGTTTCACTCATTTTTCCTCTCTGGCTAGTAGGAGAGCAGGAACAACTCCTGGGGAGATAGGAGTAGTGAAGCGGAGTTGGGGGGGGGGCTTACCCCTAAGGCTGACCATCTCTGCCACAAGTGGAAAAAACCATAAGACACTGTCCTTGGAAATAGGATATGCCCTTGGCTAGGCAGAGTAGATTCAGGTCCAGCAGCTTTAAAGAACATTTAAAAAAAAAACATTAAAAAAAAATAGGGGGCGGGTAGCCATCAAATCCAATCACTACTGCCCCACCTTCTCAGATAGACACAAGATTGGGGCATCTGACCTCAGACTAGCTACTGTTGGAAACAACTCGTTCTGGGGAATTATGGTCAACTTGCCTCCCTCCTGGCTGAAGAGTCAGAATGCCCACTCCCAATAGTGTCTCCTTTCCTTGGGGAGCAGGACGGTGGCAGCCATGCAGTTTGGGCACTGTGCAAGGGTGACCAGTGAGAAGGTAACTGGTTGCCCAGAGTAAATCTAGTTGACTCTGAGTCATGTGTCCTTGTATGGAATTGCATCTGTTCAGAGAAAGGACTTTTTCTTTGCACAAAGGTGCCACCCACTCACTGAATTTTATGCCCACAGGGCTGGGTGCGCTCAGCATGTGAGTCTTTCCTAGTCTGTATATGGGAGCAGCCCTGATGGAGAAGCACGTGAGATGGTGGCACGTGTGGTAGGAGGAACTTCCACACTGAAGAACACTTTCCAACTTCTTCCCTAGATGCTCACTCAACATGCATTTGATTCCCCTACAAATGCATTTGGTTTTTCCTAAATTACTAACCTTGTCCTCACCTCTGTACAACTTCTGGGAGCCCAGGGCACAGGAGAAAATTCTAATTCTAGTGGGTCTCTTGTCTTCCTACTGCTTTTCAGTTTATGGTGTGAGGTTGTGCTGCCTCCATTGAGTACTGCAGTGTTGTCTTGCAAATCCTTTCTCTTTAGTTTTTGTTCATGTTTTTAGTTTCTGAGATTCTTTATCTGTTATGATCTACCCACTTTACCACATGCGACTTTCAGCCTCTCCTTGATTTAAAAGTGGTCTTTCTGTGACACTATAACTGTTTACACACTGTGTTGACTCCTGCACTTTTATAAGCCATCTATTTATTGTGCATGCTCAGGAAGGGCTAAAGCATGTATGAATCTTCCTTTTTTTAAGTTGGAGTCTTATTCTGTCACCTAGGCTGGAGTGCTGCACTAGCATGATCATGGCTCAATGCAGCCTTGACCTCTAAGACTCAGGTGATCCTTTTGTCTCTGTAGCTGGGACTACAGGTGCATGCCACTATGTCCAGCGAGTTTTTTGTAGAGGTGAGGTCTTGCTACGCTGCCCAGGCTTCTCTTGAACTCCTGGGTTCAAGCAATCCTCTGGTCTCAGCCTCCCCAAGTGCTAGGATTAAGGTGTGAGCCACCGCACCTTGCCTGAATCTACTCTGAACTTTGATGGAAAAGACAATGTATTCAAGTGTTCAAGAAACATTGAATTAACATTGATTTTGGTGTCACACTCTGATTTTTAAAAACTGAAATATGCTTTTTAGACTTAAATAAAATGGCAGAAAATCTGGAAAACATCTTGTTTCTTACAATGATGCTCTAGAAATGTAGCTGAATTTGATATTGTTAGGATTTTCCAACAGACGTTGCTTGTACAATAAACTTACATAGTGAATCTGCCATTGTGCTAAAGGAGGCTTTAAATTACATTTGCATTTTATCATGCCTAAATAAACATGTTAATATTTTCTGTTAGTCACTAGTGCAGCTGTTAAAACATTTGGGCTCTGCAGACCAAATGGAACTTCTACATCTCAGGAGTTCTGTGTTCTAATTCTTTTTTTTTTTTTTTTTTTTCTTTTCTAATTAGAAAACAGATACTGGCTCCTGTAGAGGTGAACATCAAGATTTACTGATTCCAAACATTACTTTTGGAACAATAAATGTTGAATCTCATCAAAGCACAAAGTTGTACATATGTCACAGATTCTGAATGCTTTTAGTAGCAAATGAAAACTTCAGAATTTTGCATATGTAACACTTAAGCAGGAAGTTAACACTCATTCAGAAAACAGACATTTGTAAATGTTTGATTTCAACTAAGACAGCAGTTTTCTGGCAACTTTGCTCAGCTAATCTGACTTTTTAAAAAAAATTTAAAAATACAGAACAGTTCATTTCTTCCCAAATCCAGCAACATTAAATATTTCAAGATTTTCTTTCTTTAATTTCTAGTTTCCCTAGTTATGAAGTGTCAGTCCTCAAATTCTCTCTCCATGGGCTTCATGCTTATGTTTTTTTCATGCTTAAGTTTTATTAAACTACATTTGACATTCAGAACCGTCTTTTCAGATTCTTTTAATACACCAAGTCAAGTAAATTAACTCTTCTCTTTGTCAAATCCCTCTCCTTAAGGTGTTGCATGAGGTCAGATTTTATCTCATTCTTCTCAGTATTGCTAACTAATACACATCCGATTTTTTATGCAAGTCTTAGCACTGTACCTCAAAGTTCAGAGAATGTGACCCACAGCAGATTCTTCCATGTGCTCACACATCATTTATTTAGCTTGTTACTGACGGCAATTGTCCTTTCTTAGATCCTTTCAAGAATGTACAAATGAGTTGCATTTTTTATGGGACAAATATGTCTTCTCAGGTGAAATTCCAATAAGCCTAATTCAAAAAACAACTCTCTTTGGGCCCAGGGCTCAAACTATTAAGCTGCGTTGTTACATTGAGAAAGGAAATAAATTCATAAACTTTAAATGTTTATTCTACTTTTATTAAAGTTTGTTTAAGTAAATTTGGTAGCAAAATACGTATAATAGTAGGTACCAGGCTAGGTGTGGTAGCTCACACTGTAATCCCAGCACTTTGGGAGGTTGGAGGATTGCTTAAGGCCAGGAATTTTAGACTAGTCTGGGCAACACAGTGAGACACCCCACTCTCTAAAAAGGTTTTAGCTGGGTGTGGTGGTATGTGCCTATAGCCCCAGCTACTCAGGAGGCTGAGGTGAGAGGATCACTTGAGCCCAAGAGTTTGAGGCTGCAGTGAGCTATGATGGCACCACTGTACTCCATCCTCGGCCACAGAGCCACACTCTGTCTCTACAAAAAATAAAAACAAAAAAAACCCCCTCAGATTCTCTTCCATTTCATCTCCAAATCAATTAAATGAAAATATTCACTGATAAAGGACTTTGGCAAAGTCTCAAGGTATTCAATAAATGTGCAAAAGTCAGTTGCATTCCTATACATCAACAATAAAGAAACCGAAACCCAAATAAAAAGCACAATCCCATTCACAATAGTCACACACAAAAATGAAATACCTTGGCATCTTCCTAACCAGAGAAGTCAAAGACCTTTACGATAAAAGCTACAAAACACTGCTCAAAGAAATTAGAGAAGATACAAACAAATGTAAAAATATTCCATGCTTATGGATTAAAAAAATCAACATTGTTAAGATGTCCATCCTACCCAATGCAATCTACAGATTTAATGCAATACCCATTAAATTACCAGCAGCATTCTTCTCAGACCTGGAAATGACAATACAGGAATTCATATGGAAACAAAAACAACCAGGAATAGCCAAAACAAAGTGGGAGGTATCACACTCCTAGACTTTAAGCTTTATTATAACACTACAATAATCAAAATAGCCTGGTACTGGTACAAGAACAGGCATACAAACCAATGGAACAGAATAGATTTTCCAGAAGCAAAACCTCAATTTCTCAACCATCTCATCTTCGACAAAGCCTCCACTACCAACCACTGGGGAGCAGAGAACGTATTCAGTAAATGGCCCTGGGAAAACTGGCTGACCACATGCAGAAGATTAAAACAAGACCCCCACCTATCACCATACACAAAAATCAACTCTAAACAGTTCAAAAACCTAAACGTAAAACCTCAAACTATAAGAACCTTAGGAAATGCAGGAGACACCCTTAAGCAAATTGGAACTAGCAACTAATTCTCGATCAAAACTCCAAGTACCCATGACATCAGAGAAAGATAGACAAGTGGGACCTCATCAAACTGACAAGCTTCTGCAAAGCCAATGAAACCACTGAGAGAGCAGGGAGAGAGCCCACAGACTGGGAAAAAATATTTGCCAACTGTGTATCTGACAAGGGCCTAACATCTAGTACCTACAAGGAACTCAAATGTGCCGAAACAACAACAAAAACAGCCCCATTACAAAGTGGGCAAAGGATATGAATAGACACTTCTTAAAAGAAGACACATGAGTAGCCAACAGATATGTGAAAAAATGCTCAGCCTCACTAGTCATCAGAGAAATGCAAATTAAAACCACACTGAGATACCACCTAACTCCAGTCAGGATG
>NW_007257860.1:645131-674138 GCF_000164805.1 Carlito syrichta | reverse complement strand
AGGAGGCATACCTCATTAACAAGGGTAACTGCATAATGAACATTTGTATGCCTAACCCTGAATTGTAACCCATATATTAAAGAAGAAATATAATGGAGAAAAAAAAAAAGAGGAAATATTCAAGTATTAAACCCACTCTTGTGAATCTGGGGACAAAGAATGTGTGTATATACATTCATTAATTCAGAAATAACATTTAATGATTTTTAATTTTGTTTTTATTAGTGCAAACTAGGTTAACAATTCTTAAATTTAACATACTTCTGGACAATCCTACACATGCTCTATTTTTAGCAGGTGCTCAAAGAAAATGTTTAATACGGTACAGAGTTATTATCTTTTAGTCCAATCCCTATGCTTAGCACAAATATAAAACCATAGACATGTTTACAAGGTAAAAAGTGTACAGTAGCTCTGTGTACTAAAATATTGTTAATAATGCAGGAGAATCAAAATATCAGCTGGCTGATGTTGCTTTATAATGTATATTAACAACTTCTAGCATGACAACGCCACTAAAAAAATTCACCATTCTTTCAATATCTTTTGATTCCCCATAAGCATTAGTAGTTGGCAAATTCATTTTATGGCAGGACAGTAAGAAATCAGTCCACAGAGCAAAGATTCATTTTGATGAACTATTTGATCATAAAACATGCAGTGGTGAATTTTTAATTCATAAACTACTTCTATCACTCAGTGAATATTATTATTATAGTTGACATAATCATGAAAACTTTTTTTCACCTGATTAAAAGCATATCCATTACCATCAGATTGGCTATGACATGCAAGAGGTCTAATAACTCTGCCAAGGGTGTGGCAATCACCTCAACTCCATGATTAGTTCACACATTAGGGCTGCCTTGATTAAGCTTCAACACAAAACATATCACACTTCTAGAAAACGCGTCTCTACAGAGTTTCTTACACCTTCTTCACTAGCTGACCAGACATGGGTCATCATTGCTTGGCTTGACTTCTCCTTCCAGCAGTAAATTCATCACAGCTTTTGTCAAATAGCTGCATGTTCCTCTTTTTCCCAAGGGGGGAGTGTTGTAAAAGGAAGTCATGTCATCCTACAAAGAAAAATAGCAAGTCATTTGATTTTTGTTTGTTTGTTTGTAAAGAGTTGATAGGTAAAATCAGTGTTAGCCTAGGGGGAAAAATAAATTCACAAAAAGATTTCCTCATGGAAAATATGGGTTTCCCAAGCTTTTGTTTCATTTTTCTGAGGCATCTTCTCAGCATATAAAACAAAGACAAGTATTTTAGTGTTTTCCTCATTTTTATTCACTTAGAGAACCTTTTTACAGATGAGCATAAAGTATTAACAGACAGCCTGCAAGGGAGCATATTAGGCAGTACACAGCACCAACACAGCCTACTACCACATTCCCATCTTGCCCAAAATTTAATGTTATATAGCCTTCTGGAATCTATGGCTCCTCTCTAATAAAACATTTTAACTGCTAACTATATAAAGGAAATTTACCTCTTCTTAGATTTATTTTTTGTCAGAACTTCATAGCTGAATTGACTAGTAATTAACTAAAAAGTAACATTAATTCCTCAAATAAGTAAGACTGTCCCTCAAATACTCTATTTTGCAATCTGTGAATCTGTTTTATAAATTAAATAAAAGAGTTTAGGGATATTTTGAGGAATTGAGACAAAACAGTCTACAAAAAGCTGTTTACTTACTTGTTTTTCAATTTCCTTCAGCCGACTCTCATCTTTTTGAAATTCATGAAATGCTTCTTTTACCAATCTGTCTAGATCTACTTTGTCTTGAAATTCTAGCTCAGGGTTTCTTTCCAGGACAATGGATACAACCATTAGTAACTAGAAGAGACAGACATTGAAAGCCAATTATATGAATTATAATAGCAACATAGTCTGGACATGTTTTCATTTTCTAATCAGATGGACGGATGGTCCTATCATTCCACAGTATGCTCTGCATGATGACAGCCTTAAGGATCACCTATGGATGGAATCTTCCACTTAGCCACTTTAAGTTCTGTTTGGAAACTGCATGTTTATTCATTATGTGTTGCCTTACAGCTGCAAATAAATATTTTTTAGTCACTTAAATAAAACGGGTAACTTAGAAATATGACTTTTCTAACCCTGTACACAGTACACAATGCTCTATTCAGTCAGAGTGAACTCCTTCACTCTGGGTCTTTGGGCATCACTACTTGTTGGCAAGACACCAAAAACAGTGTCCAGGTCTGCTAGAGAAGTGGCAGGACACAAAATCAGAGAAGGCAGGTGAACCCTTGGAGACTCTGGGTCTAGGTTCGTGATCAGATTGCCTTGGAGCTCAGCACTCCAAAGTGAGTAAAAGTCTACAATGCCATAGCAGTTTCTCAGGGAATGGCTATGTTTTTTTAAAAAATACACTTAATTGACCTCCATGACATGAGCACTATTTGGTCTGTACAAGCTATCAAGATTAATGCATCACCCGACTGTTCAGTCATCCCATACACTTATTCTAAGTGATAACATTCATTTTAGTTGCCAAATATTATATGCAAAAATTGTGTTTGAGTATACAATGATGGATAAAGGTTTTCTGATGATGTTTATAGCTCCTACTTCAAACACTGAACAGGAAGCAGACCTCATAATTCTCAATTTGGGAATCTTAACTGATTGTACTTTACCTAAATGCTTCCAAAACAAAACCTGAAAGAACCAAAGGAAACACTTGCAGTAAAATCCAGAAGTTACAATGTGGAAGACCTTTGGCCAGGGCTTTAGCCAGGAATATATGAAGTTTTGCTTCAGCTTAAAAAAAAAAAGAACTCTGCAAAAGGAATGATATCATTTTGGTCAACAAGAAGTACCTGTATGTCCACTGTACATCCCAGATGCTGGGTACTAGACACAGAAGGTTAAGGGAACGGCATAAGGAAGGCATTCACTCGTAGAACAATCCCATCTTTTCCTGACCCTAGTGTCTGCCTCACTCCTATATGCTCTGAAACTGTTTGGCTAACACTGTTTCATATCCTAGGACATCAGAGATCAGTCTGAATCTCACTCAGCTCTGACTACAGCTCCTGACATGCTGGATTTTAGGAGGTATCACATCCAATTTAGCACTCACTGACAATTGCTGTGTCAGTAGGACATATTACCTACCCCCAGGAAACACAAATGTTATTTTTGTAAACGGGGGGGGGGAAAAAGAGTAGAAAAAAGGTCACTCCCTCTGTTTTTATGATGCTGACAATGACTTGCTGTCGAGGGTGAGTGTGCAGTTGAAGTAAGGCTATCATCAAATTTCCACCTGGAGGAGTTAATGGTGCTTGAATTGTCCATGTGCCTTGACTGGGTCAAGGATGTCATCTTCCCAAGGACTCAGTTGGAAGAGATCGGGGTAGATAAGGAGTAGAATTCCTGGGACTTTTAGGCAGTTTCCCTTGTACTCGTTTTCAGGGAGCAGACAGAAAGCACTTCTTTAGCTATCAACATTTCTTAATACAAACCTCCACAATGATCTGTCTGTACTTTGGTTGGTCAATATTTCCCAGTATGTCTTCAACAAGGAGAGAGAAATTCATCTCATACATGGTCATATCCGACAGGGTTGGTTGCTGAAAAAAATAACTGCACATTAGCATGCTGAACTGCTATACACTGGCTTTCATTTAATAGAGAAATTTCATTTTCCAATCAATAATCTTTTTCAGTTTTTATAAAACCTTAGAGAGCACTTTCAGCTATACAAATGGATTTCAAGTATGTCAAACTACTAAAGCCAACAAACTGACTATTGTGATAAATTAAACCTTCCATTTTTAGTAGCTATCTTCACTATATTAATGTTTTTAGGGGAAAAGGTATTAGAAAGACATTTCAGTACACAAAAGTAATAGTCAAACATTGAGACAACAAGCAGAGTACATATTGCTTTCAGAATTAACGCAAGAAGTTATGCTTGCTGTCAAACTCTAGCATGTAAGTCACTTGCTATTGAATTTACATCATTTCTGTGGCAGGTCCTTTCTGAGCTGGCAGAATAAAAATGCATACAAACAACATTATGTTCTGAAATGGCAACGAAACAGAAAAGAAGCCAAGTTAAAAAAATTTCTCTACTCTGCCCTTATCTTTCATTTAAAAGTCTTGCATAGTCTTCCATTCACTTTCCACAAACCAAATGAAAGAGGAAAATAAACTTAAATGTAAATTCGAATCTGAGCATGGTGAATATTCCTAAAAGGATGGAAGGGAAGGTTCTAAATGTTAGGCTTATATGGTAGAAAGCAGACAGAGTCAACAGAATTATTACCAGAGATGATGAGATATGCTTATTTGCTTTTACTTCAATGAAAATTTATAGTGAACTTTATCATGGCTTCAGAACCAAGTGTATCTACTCACTACTCACGATGGGACCCAATAGGAATGTTCTTTTTCAAACAAGTGACAGAAAAGTTGTTCAGCCTGGGGTAATAATGCCTCAGTCATATATTCAATAGATATTCAATGTGATTCATCTACTGTATCCAATAGTTAATGTAATCCAACATATTGTCAATATTTATAGGTAGTATCCGATTTAGGGAAAATGAAGCCTCACTGCTGAACACAGTTATTATAACTGGTTCGATGTCTAGCAATGGGATTAATGGGGTTGTAGAAGGAAAGGAAGACCCTTTCCTGGTTTCATATTAATTTCCTCTTAATAAATCTCTTAAAAGGTCAACCTAGCTACCATGCAACTAGAGAAGAGACATCAAGTTTGCCTCATTTCCTACTCTTCTGAAAGGCCTTAGGGTAAGCAGTGTAGCAGAGAAATTTTTAGAGAAAAGGCTTAGAAACCAAACTGCCAGGGATCCCATGCTTGGTCAGCTACTTACTAGATGCGTGACTTTGAGGAAATTGTTTCGCTGTACTTCCATTTCCTCATTTTTCAAGTGGGAATAATAAAGTACTTTCCTCACAAGATTGCTTTAAGGATTAAATGAGCACTTACAAAAGTGCTTGGTGCATAAAAATGCTTAACATGTATTTATTGTTGTTATTGTTATTTATTTATTTATTTTAGCAAAGAGAGCATATGAAATGTAAGTGGCCAGGGCGTTCAACAGTGAAGTGAAAATCTGGTAAGTGTTAGTGGGGGCTAAGAAGGATGCTAATAAAAGGCTGGCACAGTTCACTGTCCAGGTGTGCAGAGAGGCCCTGAGGGATTGGCAGGACACTGATAACAATAGCCACTCTCTGCTCCTAGGAGACAGTGTTGCTTCAGAACAGAGTCATAGGGTACCAAGGGAGGGCTGGAGCACTCGCACCGGCACCCAAACAAGACCACTCTGTCTGTGAACAGCATCAAGAAGACTTTTTCAAAGGTTTTATTCACTTTTTGGAATCAGTAATAGTCATAGTTCAATTGTGAGAAATTTGAATTCCAGAGCAAAGCCCACACTATCCTCTCATCCACACAGTTCCTTTTCCCAAAGGAAAAGGAAAGATATGACCAACTTCTTGTGGGTTCTTCAAGAAGTATCCTTGTGTGTATGAAAACAGAGTAAATATGGGTGTGTGTATTTGGGGATACTTTATTTGTATAGAGAGCTACATCAAAATTTGATTTGAAATTTGAAATACATCAAAATTGACATACATAAAAATTTGATTGAAGTTTAACACTAAAATAAATATAGTACTCTATTTCCAAAAGGTTAATTTTTCACTTTTGTACATAAGTAGAATGATTCAGATACCAGATTTAAATAAATACAATAATCACATTCAAGGAGCAGGCCAGTTTATATAACATGGAGAACCATCTAAAGGAAAGGGTAGTTACACCTGAGGTAAGTGACCTAAGAAATCATTGCATTTTTCACATTCAGTACAATTTCTAAGTAGTGATTTCCTTATCTACAGCATTACTAGGCCTCCTTGCTTCTTAGGTCTGATCTGGTTCTGCCATTCCAATGTATGTTTTATTGTTTGTGAGGAACTCCCAAACTGGTCCACCAACACTTGGGGTAGTGAAGGGATGTCCTCACTTAAAGTAAACCCAATATAAGAAACCTTAAGTTCACTAAGTAAGCAAGGGAAGGGGAGCTTGCTCAGTAAGAGGTTTGGTCATGTGGCTTCTTTAAAGACAGCATCCTTGAAACGTCTACTATATAATAAAACCAAACTTTTTAAAATTAAATACAAATTTTTAGCAATAAATCCATTTGGTAACAAGGTTTTTTTTTTGCATAAGGAACACTACATTTGAAAAATAATAATTCATATTGGGGAAAAATATTTCTAGTCCAACTGGTTAGACTTATTTTTTAGTATTTCACTCCTTCAGGTATCTAGATATGCCTCCTATGAAAATACTCTTAGAACACTGAAAAGCAGAAAAGTTATTTGCAGTGTAGAGGGGAAATAATTCTCTGCACCTTTAGGTCCCTTTAGAAGTCTCTTTTCCTTATATAAACATGGTGGAGCCTTACCTGTGGCAAATGCTTCCCAGCTACAATGATACCATTAGGTGTGCGCTCCAGGATCTGCCATACTCGGTCATAGAACCCAGTGGGAGTTCTATTCAAAGACCCATCGATCTGACGCCTGTTCAGCCAACATCTGTGGACCAAACAAAAATGCCTCAGAGTTGAAAAACAAGCTTGTTCTGGTAGAAAGAGGGCTTTCAATGTGGATTAATTGTTCCAATAGGGTAAGCAATAACAGCCAAACCCATCAATGAGGCATATCTCCATGTGTTACAGAGGCTAGTAAATATTTCATAGTAAAAACAGAGCTTGAAGGACAGGAGAAAATCTCCAAGATTCTAAAAAATTAAGTAGGCAAAATATTATTCTCTAGTAAGCTATGGATTGCTCACTACATGATCAAATGATTTCCTAGTACACAAAGCAGATCCATTTAAAAACACAGGAGCAGCCAATTTCACAACAACTTTATATGGTGTTTATGTATAATAAAATGTAAGCTCCATGAAGGCATGGGAATCATATAATTCGATCACTCCTATCCACCTCTCCTAGAAATGTACTTAGTAAACATCTGATAAGTGAATGCTCAAAAAAGCATTTTATATATAATGAAATTACCTTACTTTAAACCTTATAAAAGTTTGGTATTTAAATATGGCTATAGTTCCAGGGCTAAAAACCCAGAAACAAAATCTTACAAATGTTATAGTAATTGAACACAGTGATAAGTCAAAATTTCGGATCTTTTATTTTGATGGATTAAGTATTAAATCTTAAAGATAAAATATATCATTCACAAACTACTAAAGATGCATAATTTGCATAATTTGAAAAGAACACACTATCATAGTAGTATCTTCTTGCAAAAGTTGAAGACAGGAGTAGATACACATTTTTTTACACTTGGCATTTAAAAAGAAAGCACAGCGAAATGTATACTCAGTCACAAGGGAGGTGTGTCATGACCAATAATATTTCTAGGTATAACAAAAGAAACAGAAAAAGACACGTTTGCTCTGGTGAAAAAGGGTCAATGAAGTTTTATCACTACATGAGTGAGAGTGACAACTTTTTAGGATATATAAACTTTCTCTTAATAGACCCAGCCTTGTGCTGCTGGGTTCAGTGTTCACTAAAGGCCTAGCGACCTCTTGGTGTTTAAATGTTTTTATGTCCAATGTTTCACATTGGACAGCTGATGTCCCACACTCTGCGTTTGATATTTCCCTCTGTCCCCATTGTTTGGCAATAAAAAAGAATGTTTTAATAAAAAAGAGTTTTCAGAGTACCATGAAGTCATGATTAATACTTTAAAAAAGAGATGTTTGCTTAGAAAGCACAAAAAGTAGAAAGGTGAGAATACTCACAATGGAGGTGGAAAATTATTTTTGAAGACTCCTTTATTTGTGCCTTTTTATTTTGAAAAATTTTAGACTTACAGAAAAGTCGCAAATATTAAGTTTCTATATATTCTTTACTCAGCTTCCCCTACTCTGATTATCTTACATAAGCATGATATAGTTATCAAAACCAGGAAATAAATGTTGCCATAATACTATTCAATTTTTGCTGATTTTACCAATAATGTTATTATTTTGACCCAGGATTCAGTACAGGATCCCACATGACATTTAGTTTCTGTGTCTCCCGAGGCTCCTTTAATCTATGACAGTTCCTCACATATCATCTTTCATAATGTTATCTTTCATAACTTTGACACTTGAGAAATGTCAGTTACTTTGTAGAATGTACTTCACTTGGGGTTGGTCTGATACTTTCTGGTGAACAGACTGGGAGTATGCATTCTTTGCAAGAATATCCAGAAGTAATGTTATACCTTTTTCAAAGCATCACATCAGGGGCCACATGATGTTGATGTGTCTTATTACTGGTGATGTTAACCATAATAATCGGGTTAAGGTGGAGTCAGCTGGGTTTCTCCATTGTAGAGTTACTATCTTTTCCTTTGCAATCAGTAAGTATTTTGAGTGGAAATACATTGGAATTATGCAAATTTTCTATTTCTTATCATACTTCCACCCAACAATGGTTCTTGCCTGCAACAATCATTAGTTTTACTTGTCTAATGTTGATTTTCTAGTTTCATCATTCTATCTACACTTATTAATTGGAATTCTACTATACAGAAGAGCCTCTTCTCTTGCATTTCTTTATATAAGCATGCAATCATAGATATTTACTCTATGGGTTATTATCCAATAACAACATCATTTATTTTGTTGCTCAAATTGATCCAGCTTTGGCAATTGGGGTTCCTTTAAGTTGTCTCCAGTGTCCTGACACAGCTCTATTTTATTTTGAGTACTGTCTTACTTTTTGGAACAAGGTACTCCTGGCCCATCTTGCATTTCCTTGCTCAGCCCTAGAATCAGCCCAGGGATGGTAGTTCTTTTTATTAGAGAATGGTATTTAGAAGTCAATATCTGGCCACCAGGTTTGTGCATTACTGTTGAGATTTCACTGCTTCTAGGTCATCTCAGTGGACAAAGTGAGGAAATAATGGATGTATATGCACATATACACATCCACATTTATTTCAGTATATATACAACTGTGTAAAAATCGTTAATTCATACTGATACCATCAATTTCAATCCAACAACGCAGGGTATATCCTAATCTTCCCCCTTTTGTTGTAACTACTTTCTCCAATAGTAAGAAATCTGTCTCTCAGTATTCACAATATTTTACATGTTCATTCAATACTAGCACATACATAATGTAATTTTAGAATTGCTAATTCATACATTTGTGAAAAAAATTATTAACCGGAATACAATTTTGCATATGATTCTTTTTCTTTAGCCTTACAGTATCCAGCCAAAGCACTATTTTTCAAAGGAGCTCCTGTCAGTTCTTTTCTTTCCCACCCTCTCAGTGTGGTAGTGATAGTCAGGTTCACTTTTGCTATTGGCATTATATTTTGGATACTCTCCACATCTGGATTAATTCTAATTCATTATTTTGTTTGGGTGTATGAAACATCACCATAGTTTGAGGCAAAGGTACATTTCAGGAAGTATTGCTCCCCCCGCAACCCTATCATCCTGTACCTATTTCTCTTCTTTCCACTGTTCTCACCTGCTCCCTGAAGGTAACCAATCACACTAGCTTCTGACTTATCCTTCCTGCATTTCTTCTTCATAAATGAATGAGCAAGTAGATACACAAAGATTTTTAATAGCCCTTTTTTCTTACACGAAGAAAAGCATACTCTAAATGCTCTTTTGTTCTTTGCCATTTTCATTTACCAACATATCCTAGAAATTACTCTATATCAGTTCATAGAGACCATGCTCATTCTTTTTCACAGCTGCACAGTACTCTGCCATGTGGACATACTATAGTTTATCCCAATAATCTCCTATGTATGGGCATTTGGATTATGGGAATACCAAAATTTTCAATTACAAACAATGATGCAATGAGTAACCTTGTACATACATATATTTTCATATTGTTGGAGGCATAACTTCAGGATAGATTCCTAAAAGTTGGACTGCTGGGTCAAAGGGTAGGCATTAATGTAGACATTTATTTAGGCGGTGCCAAATTCCCAGCCCAAAGGGTTGTACCCACCAGCTACACATAAGTGCCTGTTCCCCCAGACTCACCAAATGCTATCACATTTTTTGACTTTTGCCAGTATGAAAGATGAAAAATAGCTCAACATGTTTTAAGTCATATTTCTCTAACTATGAGTTAGTTTGAACATCTTTTCAAATATCTAAGAGGCCCTTTTAAAATGTTTTAAATAGATCAATTAATTATGTTTCTTCATTTTTCTCTTGGGTTTTTTGTTGTCTCTCAATTTTTAAGAATTCTTGGATACTAGTTCTTTGTTGTATATATTTTGCTCTACCTCTCAGCTGCCTTTTGACATGGTTTATCTATTTTTTGCCATGAAAAATGTTGTTTTTAATTTTTAGCAATCTTAGTAATCTTTACTTTGGTTGCCCTTGGATTGAGTAACAGTTAGAAAGTCTTTCCCACACTGAAGTTTAAAAGGAATTCACCCATGTCTTCTTTTCTTATATTTAATCTTTTAAAATTTAGATTTCTAATCTATTTGGAGTCTATTCTTTTGTATAATATAAAGTACAAATCTGATTTTATCTTTTCCTAAATGGCTATCCAGTTGCCCCATCATTATTTCTTTAAAAAGTCCATCCTTGATAGAGAAGTAGAATGGGCAAAAAGAAAAAAAAAAGCCCATTCTTGACCTTTATAACATACTGAATTTTCATATGTACTTAGGGGTCTATTTCTGGACTTTCTATTCTGTTCAACTGGTCTATTTGTCTGTTTGTATACCAATATCACACTGTTTTAATTATAGAGGCTTTATAGTATTTTTTAATATTTCTTCTTGCAAGTCTGTTTTTGTATATGAAGTTGAGTACTTATCTAACTTATAAAAGTTTGTTGAAAAGTCATTGGAATTGCATTAAATTTACAACTGACCTGTTTATAACATTGAGTGTTCCTAATTAAGGAAATACTTCCTTTGTTCAAATCTACTTTTGTAGAAGACATGCTTTGGTAGAAAGTTTAGGCAGATTTTTTTCTAGGCATACAATTATATCACCTTGGAAAATGCCAGGCACAAATGTGCTTACTAAATACTTACATAAAAGTTATTTCTATAATAAAAAATCATTCAACTCAATGCAATCCAGAAGTATTTACTTTGCTCTTAGTATTCAGTTAGCACATGTGAAGTCTATGAAAGGGTTTAACCTTGAAGTCTATTGAGGGAGACAAAGTTACATGCAACAAACTTAATGGTACCAAACCCAATTCTTTCTACAAAATGTTGAGAGGAGATGGTGAGTGCTACAAAAGTTCAGAAAGGGAATTTACTAAAGTGGTATAAAGTGTTACATTTTTCACAGAATAATAAAAATGAAGAGATGTTTATAAACTATACCTGAAAAAAGTAAAAAATTCAAGTCAACACAAAATAACAACCGAAGAGACATTTTTATTGGTCTCTGTTTATACTATTCATCTAGTAGGGTGGCCCCTGATAGCCTGACATGTTTTATTTATTATTAATATTTTATCAATTCCATAGCTATATCAAACTAAAAATTATAAAGTTACCGCAAATTCAGTGTTGTGTAGGTAACCAAGACCCTCATTACCTTCCGTTTTGTTGAGGCTGGAGAATATCCAACAGGAGTTGTTTAACCTCACTAGGTGACAGTTGATACAAGTCCATGGCTGGCTTGTCTCCACCACGGATCTGTAGTTCATACTCCATAGCATGGATGATCCACCTGAAACAAAACAGGGGAAGCATGAATCAGTGAGTCTTGAAATAAAATCACATTGTGCTTTTCTTGGTAGTAATGCACTTAATAGCACTGACCCATCCAAAGAGTAATGAATAAGAATCATTAGAATTTCCTGAGCTGTTGATATAACTACTTCCATTGAGACTGTGTGACATGATCAGACTCTTAAAAACAAGTCTTGCTCTTCCATAAGTGGCGACGTTGTAAAACATGAAAATAGGTAAATCCTTAGGTTCTTACCAAATGAGATTCTACTAATTCAGTATGATAGTATTCTGTAAACAAATAGCTGCCACACTATATTTTCTTAACACTAGATACATGCAAAAAAAAAAAAAGACAAACAATGCATTTCAATAGATAAATATTTATTTTATATAAATGTTCCTTTCCTAAGAATGTCGTGTATCTTTAACAAATTATTTCCTTTATTTTGTGGTCATTTCTTTGGGGTGGGAGGGGACAGAGAAATATCTGCCTTTGAAAGATGAGGACACAGTCATAACTTCATTATAGTTGTACATTAAAGAAAGCACTTTAATCAATATATTACAGAAGAGTAAAAAATATTTAATTATTTTATGTGTAATTTTATTTTTCAAAAAGTTTTAAAAAAGCATTTTTGCAGTTTCATCTCATTTCATTCATTTACCATATCTGAGGAATTAACTCAGATAAGCTAGTTATGAAAACATAGAAAAACTCTGGAAATAATACTGTGCCTTAGGAAACTAAAAAAAGTCAGGGGATTACTTTTACACAGCAGATTCATGTTTTATCCTTAAATCCTTCGAAGAATACAACAACAAACAGACAGTGCAACTCTGCACTTGGAATGAATGCACCTTCATCCACACATGCTGCCTTTCTCCCCAAGGGAGTTCTAGTGAGGTCAGCAGGAAACATAGGAAACATTTAGTCATAGTAATGAAGATTTAAAGTGGCTAAGTCACTATGTCAAGATATAGCACTATCTTTCTCTTGATACGCTTCCTTGAAAGACAGCTCAAAAGGCAATTAATTGCAAGTAAAGCAGTGAAAAAGTTACATACATATGACAGCGGGCCCCAAAAAACCCAGAATGTATTTATGAAAATTTTGTATTTATTCTTACATGTTTATACATCAGTCAGTCACCTTGAAAGTGCTCTCTGAGGCAATACACTATTGAGACCCTTTTTCCACTGCTCAAAACAGTTTTTTAATTTGTCCATTTTGATGTCTTTTAGTGTTTCTGCCATTTTTTGGTTTCATCTCTTCTATATCGGCAAAACGTTTTTCTTTCAGAACTTTTTCATCCAAGGAAATAAGAAAAGTTGCTCGGGGTGAGATTGGGTGCATAGAAAGGGTGGGGCATGGGGGTCATTACCTTTTTGGTTAAAAACTGCTGAACATTCAGTTTGGTGTAGCCAAGTGCACTTGTAAGTCATCCAACATGAAAAGGGCAAATGCATGGAAAGACTCTCCCCCCACAAAAAACAAAACAAAACAAAACAAAACTGAAGCTGAACGCAGCCTCTCACAACAATGCCAGCTGGTACACTGATGCTGATGGGTTCCTAGAACACTTACCTAGAGGGGGATACCTGTACAAGGAGCCCGCTCTCTGAAAGATAATTCTGGTTTTTTTTTTGCCCTCCCCCGCCAAGGTATATTAAAAAAATTAAAGTCCTCCTTTCTGCCATGGCTGATTTGCAAGACAACAGTGATGCATCCTCATGGGATGACTAACATCTCTCAATGCAGAGAATTAACCAGGCATATTCCCCTGTCTGCTGGGTGAGGTCATAGGCCACAAGGTAAAGTGTATCAGTTCTAAGACTGTGCCAACCTCCACAAACCTTGGCTAAGACAACTCACAGTTCTTCCTACTTTTTCTGCTAATGCTTGTTGTTGCCATTTCTAGAAGTTGGGAATTCAACTAATCTACCAATCAACTGCAGAGTATTTGTTTTAAAACACTGAGATTATAGAGGCATGAGAAATACATAAGGATGGAACACAATTTTTTTTTTTTTGAGTTGCAGTCTCAGTCTGTCACCCAGGCTGGAGGGCAGTGGTACACTCCTAGCCACCGCAGCCTCAACCTGCTGGGCTCAGGCGATCCTTCTGCCTCAGTCTTTCAAGTAGATGGAACTACAGATATGTGCCACCACACCCAGATGATTTTTTGATTTATTGTAGAGAAGAGGTCGCTAAGTTGCCCAGGCTGGTCTTGAACCATGGGCTCAGGCAGTCCTTTCACCTTGGCCTCTCAAAGTGCTGGGATTATAGGTGTGAGCCACCGTGCTCAGCTGGAACACAATTTTAAAGAAATTATTACTATTATCACTGATATTACAAATATTTAATATCTGTTCATTGATTAGCTTCCTGATATAGGCAACAATAGAATATATAACAGAATTAAGATTCACCATCTGTATTTCTCTAATCAGCTGAAAAGAAAAACTGAAGTAAACCTGTATTATTGGAAAAATTTAGGATTTCTTTATCTAATCACCCACATTATTATTGACTATATTTAACTAATATGTCATACAGCAATAAATATGAGAACATAATTATTTTAAATGTGTTGATGTTACAGTTGCTTATACAATTAGCTGTTACATAACATTGCAGTTGTAACAAACTACTCAGTGGGTCTCTTTTTGAAACAAAAAAGTTCTACTTTCATTTTATAGGCCAGACATAGAGTTGTCTTCTGTTCACTATTTTATTTATTTCCATTTCTTATTTAGATTTAAAATTTACATTTAAGGAAGCATAGAATAATGTGAGAAACAGTGAATCAAAAGTCTAAAGACATGTCTTTTGGTCTCCTTAATAAATCAACAGAATGAAAGGAAAAGTGTTATTCTAGATTAAAAGTGGTTTACAAGGTATAATCACTAATGCCATATGTAAGCCTTGTTTTAGATCCTGATTCAGATCAACTGTAAAAAGTCATTTTGGAGGAATTCAGAGAAATGTGAATGATAATTCAGTATTCGGTGATATTAAAGAATAACTGCTAAATTTGCTGGGTGTGATGATGGTTTTGTGATTTTTAACAAAAATGTCATTTTTTAAGAGATACATACTAATATATTCAGGGTTAAAAGTCAAATGTCTAGGATTTTCTTTAAAATATACTACAGCAAAACAAAAAAGATAAAGCAAATATGGTAAATATAAATAACTAACAATTGCTTACACCCCTTAAATAATAGGTGTATGGAAATTTGCCAAATAATTCTATCATTACACTTTAAAACTCCTAATAATAAAAAGCAAAGACAGTAAAGAAACAAGTATAAATTCTATCACTTACCAATTGTACACTACTGGCAGGTTATTTTTCAAATGGGAATATTACCATTACTTGTTGAACTTACTTTATGAAATTATTTTGAAGAACAAATAAGACAATGTATATAAAAAGGCTTTTGAAACTCTAAACAGTTATAAAGATGTTAGCAAACTCCTGTTATATTACTTCTCAGCTCAGTTTAGAGGAAGGTAATATAAATTTTTAATTCAAGTCTTAGAGTTACTTAAGCAAGTGTCACGTTCAATTAATTTATGGGGGTATCTTCTATAATAAATAACATTTTTATTTTTAAAAAGGCATATTTTTGAAAGTCCTCTAATAACTTGAGTTATTTAAACTAAGCATAGTTTAATATATTTAATCTAATCACATTTAGTCTTTAAAATCTTTAATGTCCTACACAAGACAGTTGAAAACCTCAAAGTTTTCCTGTAGGCTTCTTCCTTCTACTGTACTTACAAAATCTCGGCAATTCTATGAACAAATTATAAAAGATATTGTACTCAACAGTCAACAAAGAATGAAGATGACTGTTTTTTGATTCATTCAAACACAAGTGAATGTACTCTGTTATATTACTAGAATACATTTATTTATTCAAAAATATTGGTCAAACTATCTTCTTATACTTTTGAATTTCTCAAAATAGCTTACACATAAACTTCTAAATTGTTATCAGAGACCTAGAGAAAGTAAATTACCAAGTGAGTAACACAGTTGTAAAATCAAAGACATTTTATCAGTTTTTAGGACTACTAATAAAGAACACAGAAAAATCTGATTTCTTATCCTCATTCCCACTGACAAGGTCACAAAACCCTATTTGACAATTTCAGTTAAAAGCACTTAAATGCAAAATGGGGAAAGGAAGAAAGAGAAAGTGAGTGAGTGAGAGAGAGAGAGAGAGAGAAAACGCAAGCATGCACGAGCACGCACACGCCAATGTGCAAGATCAAAATAATAATGAAGGTTATTAGCAGACCACATCCTTACAAATTCAGTCTGTCTAAAGAACCAGAAACAAGCTCTATTTGCCAATAAGCAAATGAGAAACTGGCAGATACCCATGACTGACCAAATCAACCTTCACAGTATTGAGGTTTGACTTGAGGACAATGAATTCCTCAGGACTGCTAGGAAAGTACAAATGAGTGAACTAGTATTCCTGTATAGTCCTGGGAATAAGCTTATCCTTCTAGAAATCTCTCTTCTGAGGTTAGTAAGGATACTGTGTGTATATCAGCTTTTTTCATTCTAACATGCTCCAATCAAGGAGTGAAATATGAAATAAAGTACATGGAAATATGGCACCACTGATAAATCAGAACAGCTGACATTTTCTGAAAAATTATCTTAAAGAATAGCACTGATCCTTGGCAAGACACAATTTTTTAATAATCATTTTGAGATTATTTCAAGGTAATAAGGACTTGCTGTTGCTGTAAAACAAGTGAATGAATAACTGTGCAAACATTTTACTAAGCCAAATGTTATAAACTGAATTGCATGTCTCCCTCCTCCCCACACCAAATTTATATGTTGAAGTTCTAACCCCAATGTGACAATATTGAAAGATGGGGCCTTTGGGAGGCAATTAGGTTTAGATGAGGTCACCACAGCAAGGTCCTTATGATGGGATTAGTAATCTCATAAGATGACACCAGAGAGCTCTTTCTTTCTCCTACATGTGAAGACCCAGAGAGAAAGCAGTTGTCCGAACCAGGAAGAGAGCCCTCACCAGAAAGGGAATCGCTGGCACCTTGATCTTGAACTTTCCAGTCTCCAGATTGTGAGAAAAATTTCTGTTTGAGCCATCCCAACTCTGGTATTTTGTCATGGCAGTCCAAGCTGACTAATATACCATATGACAGAAGATGGAGAAGTTGAAAGAAGGAACTTTTTGCTTGATTCACATTAATATGGAGAGGGTGACAATTTGATGAGGCAAACTGAGCTTCCTGTTTGGTGGCTGGAGAACAATGACTCATTTACTCTACGCCAAACCAATCACAATAGGATCAAGGTAGGAAAGCTCCATCATCTCCCTTACAGATGTCAAAAGTAAAGACCTTTGAACCAGTAACAGAACCAGGTTAATGAACTTGTAGCTATAATTATCTTCTCTTTCGCTTAGTGCAAAGGTAATGTTATCGTCTGGTATCCATGATACCAATGGCCTTCTCTAAGCATTGGATGTGTGATCCACAGACGCAGTTGCGGGCATCAGAGGACAAGATATGTCTGGATCATAATTGCTTACTGTGCTGGCAGTATGAAAGGAACAGATGAAAAAGGCTTGATAACACATATCCTCTGGGGTTATCTCCCACTAAAGCTGGACTGACAGACTTGTAGCAAAAAGCAGTTGATTGGAGGTCTTTACAGTAATGGGCCTGTCAGGAACTTGATCTATTCCAATAGGAAAGCTGCAGCACAAATCAATAATGAGACAGCAAATCAAATCATTATCAGACTAGAATACTGCTCCTGTGAGCAGGTTAATTTTGTTCACTGGAGTGCCTGATAGCAGTAAAGTTGAAGAAATTGCATTGGCAGGATTAACCTTGGAAAAAAGAGAAAAGAAACATGGTGCTATTGGTTTAAAAGCAATTAAGGCAGTGGGTTTTGTAAACAAACAAACAAACAAACTCAGGGAGAGAGGTTAAATCAGAGAGATAAAATATATGTACATAATACAGAAGAATTCTGGGTTAGCTGTACCATGACTAAAGCAAATGTTCTTATTTCTTATGACCATTTAGTCAAGTAATGTTGGCATTGCAAGAATAATATGATATCAAAATCTTACTGAACAATAAATTTCTTAAATAATAACTAACATTTAAAAGAGAGGAACAAAATCAAAAAGTCAGATAAAGACTAAATTAGTAGCAGCTATATGTTCAACAGTTTATAAAAGAAAAAATCTGACATTCAAAGACTATATATGAATAATTTGCTCACCTATTTTAAGCAAATAAGAGCCTGCCAGGGACTAATTCAAGGTAAATTTTATAAAGAAACATACTGAGAATGTATTTGTTGTTGCCAATAAACAAACATGCAAGGGAGACCATTTATTTAAAGGAGGTGATGTCTCTTAATAAAAACAAAAAAAGCCGAGCTCGGTGGCTCAGCCTGTAATCCTGCGCCTTGGGAGGCTGAGGTGAGTGGACTGCCTGAGACCGTGGGTTTGAGACCCACCTGGGCAACTTGGCGAGCCCTCATCTCTACAATAAATCAAAAACTTAGCCGGGTGTGGTAGCGCGCGCCTATAGTTCCAGCTACTTGGAAGGCTAAAGCGGAAGGATTGCCGGAGCCCAGCAGCTCCACGCTGTGGTGGCCAGGAGTGGCCACTGCACTCCAGCCTGGCTGACAGAGTGAGACACTGACTCAAAAAAAAATTTAAAAAAACAAAAAACCAAAAAAAACCAAAAGAGTTCAGGCATGGTGGCTCATGCCTGTAATCCCAGTACTTAGGGAGGTTGAGGCACAAGGATTGCCTGAGGCCAAGTGCTCAAGAACAGCCTGGGCAATCTAGTGAGATACCATTCCTATTTTTTTAAAAAAAAGGAGCTGAGGCTTCAGTATAAGTGCAATAAGAACATATAAAAACAACAAAACACATTTTCCTCTTCTGAGAGGCACTATCACAAGCCCCACAAACAGGAAAACTGCAATTCTTTTTTTTTTTTTGAGTTGGAGTCTCACTCTGTTGCCCAGACTGGAGTGCAGTGGCATGCTCCTGGCCACCGCAGCCTCAACCTGCTAGGCTCCGGCGATCCTTCCGCCTCAGCCTTCCAAGTAGCCGAAATTCCTCGAGGAGAATCAGTATTCTAAACCCTCCATTAATGTGATGGAAGAGCATTCTGGGCATAGATCTATGGGATTTTAGAGTGCTTGCCATGGGTCATGAGATACTACCTGTGATAAAGAGGCAAAAGTATGTCAGATGGCAGGAGAGAATCCCAAAGTGATTCTGAGTTGGGTTTCTATATGAAATGTTTTGGGGTCTTCACTAGGCCCTAAAGAAGAATCAATCATGGCTGAAAGGGTCACCTCCAGTGTGAATGTTTCCTGTGGTAGCACAGGGCCTTTGAACCTAGGACCAGGAGACAAGAGCGAGTGTGTGTGTGTTGGGGGAGGGGTTCCTTCTTTGGATTCCTGAAATGTGTGTGTGCAAAAAGAACACCCAGATAGAGTCGCTCTCCAAAGCCATGAGAGAGAGGACCTCACATACCCAATGTCATAGCAATAATGTTGAGGCATTACTGTTTGTCAAACATCTTCACATCCTTTACCAGAATCACCACGAGAGGACAAGGAAGTCAAAGCAGGGGTAGCCTCCCTATTTTATAAACCAGAGAATTGGAAGAGTGTGAGGGAGCATGAAATCTGCAGTCATTCACAGTAGTTTAAAATTCTTGTTTTTGATCCTATGACCTTGGGCAAGTTACTTAACTTTGAACAATTTCAAATAGCTTGCCTGTAAACTCATCTGAGTTTTTGTGAGGATTACATGAGATAACTCAGGGATTAAACATCCAAAAAATGGGCCCTCAGTGAACACTAAATCTCTTCCTCTGAGCATAAGAAAGGTTAATTCATTTGTCCCAGATAGTCACTTAAGTTAGTGGCGGAACTGGGAATAAAATTCAAGGTTTTCCACTTGTAACACTCATACTGGTGGTATTCAGAGAGCTGAATTAGGTAGTAGGGGTGGTTTTGCCTTGAGGGAGCTGGAAGCTTTCCTTAGAGGAGCTAAATGAGAACTGTCTATCTTTTGTCCTTACCCCATTATCCTTCTCTTTGCTGGCTCTATTAAGCAGCACCCTGGGTCAAATGTATGTTCACTAACATACACATTTTGGATTGGCTGTTAACTTGGAACACAGGTATCTATTTTGGACCTACAAAAAAGGCTTAGTCTTCATGAAAATATTACTTTCTCCGCAAATATGGATCTTGAAAATATGACAAAATAAGTAATTTTGAACTGTTCTTATACTCGCTTCCTAAGCCAATTTTGATGCAGCAACAGACAGGCAGATCTATATTTTTAAAAGCTTTTCTTGTATGGTTAATATAATAAAACTTTATTTGCCAGAAGTATCCTACAACATTATAAGGAAGTAAAAGCTTACTCTAAACTTCTCTTAACTTTTCATAGCATCATAATATATGCCCTGTAGTATAAAAGGGGTCAACTTACAATCATCCCCATTTCCTTGGTCTTGTGATCAATAATGATACAAAATCTTATTTATTAGGTTTGTTAACTTATAGTTGTTCAAGTTCCATGGTGTGCCTTACACTGTAAAGTGCTAAACAGAACTGAACCTAGATTGAAGGGCTGATAGACAAAAGACAAAAACATCAGGAATCTATGGCACATCACAGCTGCCACATGTATACTTGACTACAACACGGATCATAAATTGAAATCATGTGAAAGAGACTACAAATGCCAAAAGGTTTTAGAAATAAATATTTGAGCCTATTTCTGTGAGATGATGGCAATGGTATACAAAAGCAAAACATGCAGAAAATACTTAAGAATGGAGAATAAGAACTCTGGACTCAGGGAAACCTGGGTATAAATCCCAGTTTTTCCAGGTACTGGTTTGATTAAGACTGTCATCTATGTGTTCTGAGTCTCAGTTTCTTTACTGTAAAATGGCAATCCTAGTGCCCATCTCAAAGTTGTTTTAGGGATTTCATCAGATATGTGAAGAATTTTTAACACATTGCCTGGCATATAACAGATGTTCAATAAATAATATTTGTGATTATGATGAGGAACAAGAGAAGGATGGTTTACTAGAGTGATCTTTTGAGTGCAGTGAGCATGTGTTATTCATACTTGTATCTTCTTAGATCTTTACTGGAAGCACTGCTTAGAGACAGACTATTATAGGGCAAAATTCTCTCTGTATTCTGATGTGATTAGCTGCATCATTCCATTAATAAATGAATGGAGAAAAGTGCTATGTCCTGATATCGTCTATAAGTACAACTGAATTTTCACATAAACAAGACTCTATTTAACTTGGTCATTTCCTAGAGGATATGACTTAAATCTTCCTTTATGCTTAATTCCAACTCTAAATGGTACAAACCAAGTATATTTACCAGAATTAAAAGAGTCCTTGACTTCTCTCTCTAACGAGTGCAGAAATATGCTATCTGTTGTTTTTCCTAAGTTCCCTACCACTAGCTCAGAGCAAACCACCTGACTTGCTTGCATGCATACATACATATATACATACAACATACATACATACATACATACACACATATATCAAACAATCAAATATTTATGAGTGTCTCTGATGAGCTAGACTGCATTACAGAAGGAAGTAATACAAGATCTGGTACCCTTCCTTAGTGGAAGTAAATTTCTTAAATAAGTCGCTCCTTAATAAAACACTATTAGATTCTCCCCAACTGAAAATGTTCCAGTGATTAGAGCTGATCCTGTGAGACTAACATAAAAGGGAAGTATATATAATAAGTTGGGCAGGGGCAATATTAATACAGCGAAAACATAATGTCATAATACCAGAATAAGCTTCAGGACAGTGAATAATTAAAGTTTCATAGCAAATTTCTTTATGAGTCAGTTTTCTGCTATTGTTAAATACTAAGTTACATGATGCCACCTGACATTTTTACTTTGGATGACACAGTTTAAGGAAAAAGTGTATATTATTTCTTATGGAAGGTACTGAACATAGAGTACCCAATATAAAAACAGGAAGAAAGCAATTTTTAGAATAAACTAAACACACATTTCCATAAATAGAAGTTTCAGGTGAGATATGAATTAAAGAAAGGAAATTATATGGGATTTGTGAGGGGACAAACATTACCCTAAAATGCTGAATAACACTAAGGGAAAAGTTATTAGAAACTGAAAAACACACAGTATAAAATCTTGGAAAACTGTTTACCTTTACTCTAAGGCTTTGGTTAAACCTCTGCAAGGATGACCACCCCTTGAAGAGGTTCTCTCCACTAGTAAAAAAATTTTTTTTTGAGTTGGAGTCTCACTCTGTCAACCAGGCTGGAGTGCAGTGGCACGCTCACAGCCACCCCAGCATCGACCTGCTGAGCTTTGGCAATCCTTCCACCTCAGCCTTCCAAGTAGCCAGAACTACAGATACACACTACCATGCCTGGCTAATTTATGATTTGTTGTAGAGATGAGATCTCACCAAGTTGCCCAGGTTGGTCTCAAACACGCGGGCTCAGGCAATCCACTTGCCTTGGCCTCCCAAAGTGCTGGGATTACAGGCTGAGCCACCGAGCCTGGCCACTAGAAAATACTGATTACAAAGAATGTGCTTTGGAAGAATTATAACCTACACTTCTCAGTTTGTATTCAGAGAAATGCCTAAGTTTGTGACAACAGAGAACTTTTATACCAAGTATGGAGATGGAGAATCACATTTCTTGTCACTTAGAGTCCAACTTACACAAAAGATGTACCATGATATGGAGTCAGGAAGTTGGAGTTGAAAATAATAGAGCAGAGACCAAACAAATCAGGGTACAATTCAAAGTTCTTATAATTGATTAGGAATATCTCCAAAACTCTGAAAGTAGTAAGTTAAAGGGATAAAAATGAAGGTTGGAAGCCAGGCACAGAGGCTCATGCCTATAATTCCAGCACTTTGGGAGGCTAAGGTGGGAGAGTCACTAGAGGCCAGGAGTTGAAGATGAGTCCTTACAACATAGTGAGATCTCATCTCTACAAAATAAAAACATATAAATAGTCAGATGTGGTGGCATGTGTTTGTAGTTCCAGTTATTCAAGAGACTTAGATGGGAGGATCACTTGAGCCCAGGAGTTCAAGGCTTCAGTGGGCCATAATCATACCACTGCACTCCAGACTGGGTGAGAGAACAAGATTCTGTCTCACCTGAAGTATATTATAAGTGAAATCAGAAAAATAATTTAAAAAATAATAAGCAGCTGGGCTTGGTGGCTCAGCATGCAATCCCAACATTTTGGGAGGCTGAGGTGAGTGGATTGCCTGAGTCTGAGGGTATGAGACCCACCCAGGCAAATTGGTGAGACCTTATCTCTACAATAAATTTTAAAAAGTAGCTAGGAGTGGTAGTGTGCACCTGCAGTTCCGGCTCCTTGGAAGGTTGAGCCGGAAGGATTCCCAGGAGCGTGCAGTGGCTGTGAGCATGCCACTGCCCTCCAGTCAGGGCGACAGAGTGAGACTGACTCAAAAATAAAAATAAAAAATAATAAAAAAAGTTAAAAATTTTAAAATACTACTGATAAATATAACTTAGAAAGTAGAAATTTCCTAGAGAAAATAACTGACACCAATTTGATGTATAATTTTCAGGTACTTCTCCACATATAGATTATACACACACACACACACACACACACACACACACACACAC
Organism: Carlito syrichta; assembly: GCF_000164805.1. Lineage (NCBI taxonomy): Eukaryota > Metazoa > Chordata > Mammalia > Primates > Tarsiidae > Carlito > Carlito syrichta. The sequence continues at coordinate 650,595 of NW_007257860.1, read as the reverse complement.
ACACACACACAGAGTATTATTATTATTTTATAAAAAGTAAAGTAATACACTGCAACTTTTTTTTTTTCATTTAATTTGTCTTGAATTCTATGAGGTAGTGTGATATGGGGAAATTGACCAGACTCTGGCATTTGCAAAACTTAGTTTCTAAGTTGTCATCTCAGTTACCTTAGATAAATAACTGAACCTCTCCAGTCTCATTCAAATTACCAGCCTCTTTGTTGTATGTGAAAATAAAGTCGGTATATGTAATTTTATCTTGTTTGTTAAAATGCCTACATAGCATTTTACAATATAGCTATAAAATACTTTATTCAAATAATTCCCTACTGATGGATATCTGGGTTATTCCCAATGTTTCACTATTTCAAACAATGTTGAAATGAAGACTACTGCAAAGTATGTCGTAGGTTCTTGTATTAAGAAGTATGGAGATACTGCCAAACAAGCAGTGAGTTTTTTTATATGAAATTTTGGAAAAAAATGGATAATCATCTTACAGAAAGTACTTCATATTTATGTGTAAAATTAAAACTAAGAAATAAAAGGAAAATTGATCCAACAAAAGCAGAAAAGGAAAAAATTAATAAGAAAATTTGGTAAATAGAAGACGTAGAAAAGTTGGGAAGATGGAAGCCGAGTCAGACTATGTGAGTCCCAGTGTGACTGAGTGAGCGTATGGAAAATTTTGTGTACATGCTGGTGAGTGAGTGGACATGTGAGTGGCTGACTGAGTGAGGGATAGGGAGCTAGCGGCCAGGGTTCTCCTGGTGCAGTAGCTGGTGCTGCAGCTGCTTGGCTCGAACCCTAGCAATTCCTGGGTTGCAGAAGTCTAATGCCATTTTTTTTTTAATCAGCAAAACCCTTCTTGGGAAGAAAATTCTGGAAGAGCCTGACTAAGTGGGGGCTCATGAGGAAGTGGCCAGGGCCCTCCTTGCAACAGCTGGTACTGCAGCTTTTCTGCTTGATCCCTGACTCTTCCCAGGCTGCAGAAGACCAGTGCCGTTGTTTTTAAAAGGATAAAAGTTTTCCTGTGAAGAAGCAGTGGGGAGAGACTACCAGCCCCAAGTTCTGCCTCACCACTTCAGTGCATGGCCAGACACTGGCAGCAGGGGCTGTGGAGGGAGTCCAGAGGAACAGTCTCACTGGAGAGGATGAGAGGCACTCCACCATCATCTTGAAGGTGGGGCAGGAAAGTGCCCTTACTTGCTCACCATGGAGCAATGGACCTGATTTCTATGACTGGTGGATCAACTACTCAGGGATTGATCATGACCCAGAAGGAATATCCTGAAAGCACAAACTCTGGAAGGACGTGATGAGTGCTGAGTCCCAGGCGCCCCACCCCCTGATCCAGCCATGGGACAAAGGGTGTGACCAGAAAAGGAAGAGAAAGAACTCCAAAGAGATCAGTGGTGAGTCTGGAACTGACCCAAACCCCCTCCTCCCCAACAATCCTCTGAGCATCAACCCACACAGCTGGGCCATGATTGAGAGGGACAAACCCAGACATATCCTTGATGTCAGTAGCAATGGGAGAACTCCATTCCAGGATGGGCCTGGCTGGGACACCCCCAGCAAGTACATACTTGGGGAAGCAACAATTCCGCACCTTCCCACTGGAGGAGATCTCCCTGACCATACAGGAGTGGGAGGGGAGGAAAGGAGCCACACCCACCTCCACTGCCCCTCCTCCTTCCCTGCTCTGGACACTGGGGAGAGAGTGAAAGAGGAGACAGTTGGAGCAAGCAGGAGAGAGCCGACTAGAGGAACAATTACAGAGTCTGCCATGAGAGGGCAGGGTTTTTTTTTTTTTTTTTTTTAATTTTCGATTTTTTTTATTTTTAAAAATTTTTTGCCTGTTTGTTGGTTCATCTATTTCTAAAATATTTTTCCTTTGTGTATGAATGTGTATGTGAGGATTTGATCTGCATCCTCCCTTTTTTTCTTTTCTGTTTCTGCTATTTTCTTTTCTTTTGCTTGCTGTTTTCTGTTTATGTGTGTATGTGAATGATTGAGTGCTCATCTTTCAATTTTTCTGTTGTTGGTTTGTTTATGCTCTTTTGTTCTTCTGTTTATTTTTATTTTATTTTTTAAGTTTAAGGTGTATGTCAATATATGTGTGAGGGTTCAATCTGAATTACTTTTTTTTTTCTCGCCTTTTTGCTTTTCTTTTCTATTCATTTTGTGCTAGTGGTATTTGTCTGTATGTGTTTCATTTTCTCAGTTTTTTGTTGTTGTTTGTTTTGCTTCACTTTGTTGTTATTCCAATTTGTTTTGGGGTGTGTGTATGTCTCTGTGTGTGTTCAATTGTTTTTTGCTTTGGTTCCTGCTTTCAATGTTCTGTTTTCTTTTTCTTTCTTTTTTAAAAAAATTCTTGTCCATCTTATTTCATTCGATTTTTCTCTGTGCTCCTCATTGCTGTCACTGTATCTAGGACCCAGGGGGTACACACACATACCCATTTTATCATCATATAGAGTGGTGGTGGGGAGTGGGTCTCAGGGAACACATACCACAATTAGTGAACACTATAATTTGCAAGTCGTTTCTGAATCCTAGCTCCCCTTACCCTACCTGACTTGACTTTCAAAACTACAAGAGAGTAAAGTTCTCCCACCCACAGTCCTATTTCCAAATAGAAGAAATCCAGAGCTGAATCAGGGAAAATAGAGGGCTGAACAAACACCAGAAGGCCTCTTCCACTGACACTGAATAACAGAAGGAAAGAGAAAAACAAGAGGTCTGTCACAAATGAGGAAACACCAAAGGAAGGCCACAGGTAATTTCAAGTGTAATAAAGATAAAAATCCTGAAAAATCAGATCTTGGAACCCAAACAAGGGAAGTCAGCAACCACTGGCCCCAGAATATGATGGGGATTAGGGAATAGATGGAAAGAGTGAATAAGACTCAAGAAAGACAAGATGGAACACTGAAATAACTTGTAACAGAGACTTTGGCAAAGAAAAATTTCATCCAGGAAATAAAAAACAAAATAACAAGAATGGAAAGCAGAATTAATCTAGCTGAAGAAAGAATCTCAAAACTTGAAGACCAGAACATGGAATTAACTCGATCTGTAAAAAACATAGCAAGAAGACTCAGAAAGAAAGAACAAAACCTACAAGAGATGTGTGATTATATCAAGAGGCTGAACCTAAGCCTGACTGGTATCACAGAAGAAGAAAGGGAAATGGAAAACAACTTGGAGCAAGTATTCCAGGAGGTAATCCAAGAAAACATTCCTCATCTCACCAGTGATGTGACCAGCCAAATACAAGAGATACAGAGAACCCCCACAAGACTCAAATGAGAAGACCAACCCCTAGACATATATAATTTGCCTACACAAAGTAGGCACAAAAGAAAAAATCCTAAAGGCAGCAAGAGAGAAAAGTTTTACTACCTACTGGGGAAAACCAATCAGAATAGCAGCAGACTTATCAGCAGAAACACTACAAGCAAGAAGGGACTGGACTCCAATATTCAAAGTTATCAAAGATAAACAATTTCAACCAAGAATTTTCTACCCAACCAAGCTCAGCTTCATCAGTGATGGAGAATTAAAATCCTTCCCAGATATCCAATCCCTAAGAGATTATGCTTCCAGATCAGCTCTACAGGAGACACTTAAAAAGGTATTAAGCACAGAAGAAAGAAAAAAAAAAAAAAGGAATGACTATACACTTCCCAAGAGAACAGCAGAGCACAGAATCAACAGAGAATACATTGAAATGAGAAACCTGAAAACAGACACACATACATCAACCCCAAAGCCAAAAGAAAATAAACAAACAAAGAAAAAAACTTCATGACAGGGATAAACAATCACATTTCAATAATCAGACTGAATGTGAATGAACTAAATGCTCCACTGAGAAGACAAAGAATGACAAACTGGATAAGAAACCATGATCCAATTATTTGCTGCATTCAGGAATCTCATCTCACGAAAAGAGACACACACAGACTCAAAGTTAAAGGATGGAAAACGAGTTTCCAGGCAAATGGATCACAAAAGAAGGCAGGAGTCATGATGTCAATACCAGACAAAACAACCTTTAAGCTATCAAAATTTAAAAAGATACAAAAGGACACACACACACATCTCTTGTAGGCTTCGTTCTTTCCTATAATGATAAAAGGTTCAATCCATCAACAAGAAATATCCATCCCAAACATATATGCACCCAACACAGGAGCACCAGCATTTATAAAGCAACTAATAAGTAAACTAAAAAAAGACATTGGCTCTAACACATTATAGCAGGGAACTTGAATACCCCACTAACAGCCCTAGATAGATCATCGTGGCAAAAAATCAACAAGGAGATCCAGAACTTAAACTTGACACTCAACCAAATGGACTTAATAGATACCTACAGATTATTCCACCCAACAACCAAAGAACATACATTCTACTCATCACCACATGGAACTACTCCAAGATCGATCACATCCTTGGCCATAAATCAAGCATAAATAAATTCCATACGGTTGAAATCTTGCCATGCACATTCTCAGACCACAGTGGAATAAAAATAAATAATACCAACAAAATTTCCCCAAAGCCCACAAAGACATGGACATTAAACAGCATGATGCTGAACTACTACTGAGTCAACACTGAAATCAAGGCAGAAATTAAAAGATTCCGGGAAACAAATGAAAATGAAGAAACATGTTACCAAAACCTCTGGGATGCCATGAAAGCAATTCTCAGAGGGGAATTTATATCTCTACAAGAACACATCAAGAAAATGGAAAGATCAGAAGTTGAGAGCCTAAAATATCACCGAAGGGAAGACCACCAAAATCCCAACTTTCACAGAAGAATCCAAATCACCAAAATAAGAGCCCAAATGTGGGACACAGAAGACAAAAATATCATAGAAACCATCAACAAAACAAAAAGTTAGTTCTTTGAAAGAAGTAACAAGACTGATGTGGCCCTAGCCAGAATGACCAGGAAAAAAAGAGAGAAAAAGCCCAAATAAACACAATCAGAAATACAGAAGATCAAATCACAACTGACGCTGAAGAAATACAAAAAAATCAGAGATTATGATGTACACCTATATGGAAACAAACTTGATAACCTAAATGAAATGGAGGATTTTCTGACATCACACAACCTCTCCAGGTTGAAACAAGAAGACATTGAGAAACGAAATAGACCAATAACAACCCAGGAAATTGACTCTGTCATATGAAAACTACCTATGAAAAAAAAAGCCTTGGACCAGACGGCTTTCCAGCAGAATTCTACAAAATGTATAAGGGGGAGATGATACCAATTCTATTGAAAGTATTGTCGGGCTCGTTGGCTCAGCCTGTAATCCTGCGCCTTGGGAGGCTGAGGTGAGTGGATTGCCTGAGCCCGCGGGTTCGCAACCTGCCTGGGCAACTTGGCGAGACCTCATCTCTACAATAAATCAAAAATTAGCCGGGCGTGGTAGCAC
>NW_007257860.1:526940-645111 GCF_000164805.1 Carlito syrichta | reverse complement strand
GGCTGAGGCGGAAGGATCGCCGGAGCCCAGCAGGTCGAGGTTGCAGTGGCCAGGAGCGTCTACTACACTCCAGTCTGGGTGACAGAGTAAGACTCCAACTCAAAAAAAAAAAGAAAGAAAGGATTTCAGGCAATTGAGAAAGATATAATTCTCCCCAAATCATTTTACGAGCTAACATCACACTGATACCCAAACCGGGTAAAGATCCAGCAAAAAAAGAGAACTACAGGCCAATATCCCTTATGAACATAGAAGCAAAAATCCTCATCAAGATTCTAGCAAATTGGATCCAAAAACACATCTCAAAAATCATCCATCATGACCAAATAGGCTTCATACCCAGGATGCAGAGTTGTTTCAACATTAACAAAACCATAAACATAATTAAATATATCAACAGGCCAGGCTCAGTGGCTCACCCTGTAATTCCAGCACTTTGGGAGGCTGAGGCGAGGAGACTGCATGAGCCTGTGGGTTCAAAACCAGCCCATGCAACTTGGTGAGACCTTGTCTCTACAATAAAATAAAAAATAGCCAGGTGTGGTAGCGTGTGTCTGCAGTTCTGGCTACTCAGAAGTCTGAGGCAGAAGGATCACTGGAGCCCAGAAGGTTGATGCTGGGGTGGCCGTGAGCATGCATGCCACTGCACTACAGCCTGGGTGAAGGAGTGAGACTGCAACTCAAAAAAAAAAAAAAATTCAACAGATGTAAAAACAAGCACCACATGATTATATCATTAGAGGCAGAAAATGCTTTTGATAAAATCCAGCATCCCTTCTTGATAAAAACCCTCAAACACCTAGGTACAGAAGGAACATACCTCAAAATAGTAAGTGCCATCTACGATAAACCCACAGCTAACATATTGCTAAAGGGACAGAAGATGGAAACATTTCCCCTGAAAACTGAAACAAGACAAGGCTGAGTACTCTCACCCTGCTTGTTCAACATTGTTTTGGATGTCCTAGCTCGGGTAATTAGACAAGAGAAGGAAATCAGGGGTATCCAAATAGGAAAAGAGGAAGTCAAGTTATTCCTCTTTGTTGATGATATGACCCTATACCTTGAAAATGCTAGAGAATCTGTCAAAAAGCTGCTTGCATTGAAAAAGGACTTTGGCAAAGTCACAGGGTACAAAATAAATGTGCAAAATACAGTTGCATTCCTATACACCAACAACAAGCAGGCAGAGAAACCAAATTAAAAGCACAATCCCATTCACAATAGCCACAAAAAAAGGGAAATACCTCGGCATCTTCCTAACCAGAGACGTGAAAGATCTTTACAACGAGAACTATAAAACACTGCTCAAAGAAATTAAAGATGACACAAACAAATGAAAAAATATTCCGTGCTCATGGATAGGAAGAATCAATATTGATAAAATGTCCATCCTACCAAAGGCAATCTACAGATTCAACGCAATAGTCCTTAAATGACCAACATCATCCTTCTCAGGCCTGGAAATGACAATACAGAAATTCATATGGAAACATAAACAACCACAAATAGTCAAAACAATCCTTAGCAAAAGAAACAAAACTGGAGGTATCACACTTTCAGACTTCAAACTGCTATAAGGCTACAGTAATCAAAACAGCCTGGTATTGGTACAAGAACAGGTATATAGACCAATGGAACAGGATAGAGATTCTGGAATCAAAGCCTCAATTTATCAACCAACTCGTCTTTGACAAAGCCTCCAACAACAACCACTGGGGAGAGGGGAACCTATTCAGTAAATGGTGCTGGAAAAACTGGCTGATCATATGCATAAGATTGAAACAGGATCCCTATTTATCACCATACACAAAAATTAATTCTAAATGGATCAAAGACCTAAACGTAAAACCTCAAACTGTAAGAATCTTAGAAAATGCAGGAGATACCCTTATGGAAATTGGAACTGGCAACCAATTCCTGATAAGAACCCTAAGTGCCCATACCATAAGAAATAAGGTAGACAAGTGGGACCTCATCAAACTGAAGAGCTTCTGTAAAGCAAAAGAAACCATCAAAAGAGCAGAGAGACAGCCCACAGAATGGGAGAAAATATTTGCCAACTGTATTTCTGACAAAGGCCTAACATCTAGGATCTACAAGGAACTCAAACGTGACAAAAGGGGAAAAAACAAACAGCCCCATTAAAAAGTGGGCAAAAGACATGCATAGACACTTCTCAAAAGAAATTTGGGCAGCCAACAGACACATGAAAAAGTGCTTAGCCTCACTAATCACCAGAGAAATGCAAATCAAAACCACCAATGAGACACCACCTAACCCCACAATGAGACACCCCATTGTAAGAATGGCCATCATTAATAAAACAAACAGTAGGTGCTAGCAAGGATGCGGAGAAAAAGGAAAGCTTCTATACTGCTGGTGGGAATGCAAACTAGTGCAACCTCTCTGGAAGACAGTGTGGCAATTTCTGAAAGAACTAGAAATCAACTCAGCAATTCCCCTATTGGGAATATACCCAGAGGAACTAAAATCATTCTACAAAAAAGAAACCTGCACATGAATGTTTGTTGCAGCTTTATTCACAATAGCAAAAACACAGAACCAACCATGCTACCTATCAAAGCTGGACTGGATTAAAAAAATGTGGAACATATACACAATGGAATATTATGCAGTCATAAAGAAGGACAGACATATGGACTTCGCAGCAACTTGGATGAATTTAGAGTTGATCATACTCAGTGATCTATCAGAGAAACAAAGAACAGAGTACCATATGTTCTCATTCATAAGCAGACCTTGAACAATTATCACCATACTATAAGAAAGGGATTGGAAGCAGTGGGAAACTGCCGGCGGGGAGGGGATGTGGAATTGGCCGTTGATGGAAACTGCTAGGAGAGGGAAGGGCACACCTCATCAACAAGGGTACCTGCACAATCAACATTTGTATACTAATCCTGAATTGTATCCCACATCTTTAAAAAAAAAAAGAAAATGTAAAATGCAGGAATAGGTCAGAAATAAAAAGAAATGGACTAAATATGACATACGTATTTCTATTAAAAGACAATATTCATATAGTTACTATTGTACTGTACACTTAAAAATGGTTAAGATGATAAATTTTATGTTATATGCTTCACATAATAAAAAAGCTCCCAGCTTATATTAAAAATAAATATAGCATATATGCTAAATATAATTATATATATACATACACATACATGCAAAATGATAGAAGAACCTTGAATACAAAGGGATGGAAGACACTACACCAAGCTTATAATGACAAATAAAGAAAGCAGGCATGGCAGCAATATTAGACAAAAGATAATTCTAATTTGGTTTTTTAAATGCATGGCACTGGGCTCGGTGGCTCAACCTGTAATCCCATGCCTTTGGGAGGCTGAGGTGAGTGGATTGCCTGAGCCCGGGGGTTCGAGACCCGCCTGGGCAGCAAGACCTCATCTCTACAATAAATCAAAAAATCAGCCGGGCATGGTAGCACGTGCCTGTAATTCCGGCTACTTGGAAGGCTGAGGTGGAAGGATCACCGGAGCCCAGCAGGTCGAGGCTGCGGTGGCCGGGAGTGGTCACTGCACTCCAGTCTGGGCGACAGAGTGAGACTCCAACTCAAAAAATAAAAAATAAAAAAAATAAATGCATGGCAATGGTATGATGGTTATGTTTAGAGAAAGTTCTTATGATTTAGGGATACGCATTTAAGTGTTTGCAGATTAGATGATGCAATAGATTTTTCCTGAAACACTGAGTATGGGTATGGGTGGGGTGGTTAGCAGACAGGAGTATGGGTGAAATAAGATTGGGCATATGCTAATATTGTTGAAGATGGGCATCCAAGTTATTATATATTGTCTCTGTACTTTTATAGATGCTTGAAGTTTTTTTAAAAAGTTGAAAAGCAACAAGTATCATGAAGATATAGTGCCAAAAGCTATGAACATGGACAAAATGTCTTAAAATACACAAAGCAAAACTGACAAAAATTGAAGGAGAAATTTCTACTTCTACAATTACAATGAGAAAATGTTAAGACTTTTAGCCACAATCAAGGTCACATAGAACAGAAATAGTAAAAGATAACAAAAATCCAATGATACAATCAGTAAGCCACATATACTTACACTCATGCACATATACATATATTTGTATCCAATAAACAGATAAATATATTATTTTCAAACACTTGAGGAACATCCCCAAAACTGGTCACATGTTAGGATACTCTGTATACTCAGATATGATTTGGCTCTTTTTCAATTAGGATATATTCACATGACGCTTGACCATTAAAAATAAATTTTAAAAAGAAACATTTAGTTGAAGGAAAAAAAGGTCGCAGCAGAGCCAGTGAGATCGTGCGAGTCCCTGTGTGAGTGAGTGAGTATAGTATGGATGAATTTTCATGCATGTCTGTTTGTAAGTGGGCTTGTGAGCAGCTGACTGAGTTAGGAGTCAGTCACTGAGTAGGAAGCAAGTGGCCAGGGCTCTCATGGTGAAGCAGCTGGTGCTGGCAGTTGCTCTGCTTGGACCCTAGCAACTCCCAGGATGCAAAAGAGTGATTTTCTAAAATCAACAAACCTTTTCCCAGGGAGAAGCTACTGGGAGCGACAGTCATTGCCAGAGTGCCCGACTACTGCAATGCCAGGCTGGACACTGGAAGCAAGGGCTGTAGAGGGAGTAAAGTGAAGGAGCCAGAGGCAGAGTCCGACTGGAGAAGACAAAAAAGGCACCCTGCCACAATCTTGAAAACTGGGCAAGGAAGTGCTCTGGACTGCTCACCACGGAGCAAGAGACCCAATCTCTGTGACTGACGATTAATTACTCAGGGGCTGACCACGACTCAGAGGGAATATCTTGAAAGCACAAACTTCAGAGGGACAGGATGAGTGTGGAGTTTCAGGTACCCCAACCCCTACCCTGATCCAACTGTGGAACAAAAGGAGCAACCAGAAAAGGACAACAAAGACCCCCAAGACATCAGCGGTAAGTTCTGGGATGACCCAACCCCCTCCTCCCAGCAATCCTCTGAATGTCAGATATAAACTGTTAGACTGAGAGGGGTGAACCCAGGTGAAACCTGGATGGTAGCCATGCTAAGAGAACTCTACTCTGGGATAAACCTGGCTGGAGAGGAGAAAATCCCGCACCTACCCACTGGAGGGGATTCCTCCTGAATTTATGAGTGGGAGGGGAGTACTGTTGCCCCACCCCCTGACTGCCCACCCCCACAAGGCTGCACCCCACCCCTGCTGCACATTCGGATTGTGAATGAGCCCAAAACCCCAGAAGAGACAGCAGATGGGTTTACATGTGAGCAGCTGAGAGGAATAATTACAGAACCTGCCACAAGAGGGTAGTTAGCCCCCAAATTATTTTTAAATTCTTTTTTGTTCTTTTTTTGTTTTGGTTGTGTGTGTGTGTGTGTGTGTGTGTGTGTGTGTGTGTGTGTGTGAATGTGTATGTGAGGGTTCAATTTGCATTCCCCCTTTTTTATTCTTTTATTATTATCATTCCTTTGTTTTGGTTTAGTGTGTGTGTATGAATGTGTGTGTGAGGGTTTGGTTTGCATTCCTCTCCTGTTTTTGTACTTTCTTCCTCTTTTGTTTTTTGTTTGTGTATGTGTGTGCTAGGTTTCCTATTTTTCATTTTTCTTTTTGTGTGTGTGTGTGTGTGTGTTTTCTTTTCTGCGGGTTTTTGTTTTAATTGTTTTTTGTTTTCTTTTTATCTTTTTAAAATTTTTCATTCTTATTTTTGCTTTTGTTGTTCTGTGGTTTATTTTTTATTATTTCTGTCTGTTCTATTTCATTGTACTTTTCTCTGTTCTCCTCATTACTGTTACTTTATCTTGGATTCACAGGGTATACACACATACCCATTACAACACCATATAGAGTGGTGGTGGGGAGTGGGTTTCAGGAGGCCCATACTCCAGTCAATGAACATTGTAACTTGCAAGTAGTTTCTGAATCCTAGCTTCCCACCCTTCGCCTTATTCAACTCTCAAAACTATAAACATCAAAGCTTCCCACCCCCAGCCCTGTTTCAAAACAACAAAGTTTGGAGGGTCTAATCAGGGCAGAATAGAGGACTGAGCAAACAATAGAAGTGAAAGTTCCACCCAGTACCACTGAATAATGGAATAAAAGAGAAAAGAAAGAGATCTGCCACAAATGAGGAAAAATCAATGGAAGAACACAGGTAAATCCCAGTGTATCAAAGAGGCAACACCTGAAAAATCAGACCTCAGAGCCCAAACAAAGGAAATCACCAACAATTGGCCCAGAATAAAACAGGGATTAGGGAATAAATGGAAGGAGTGAATAAGACTTAAGAAAGACAAGATGCAACACTGAATGTATGTGTAACAGATTTTAGTTCTAAAAAACTTCATCCAGGAAATAAATAAATAAGATGACAAGCATAGAAAGCAGAATCAACCACACAGGAGAAAGAATCTCAGAACTTGAAGATCAAAACATGGAATTAATCTGATCTGTTAATAACACAAAAAGAAAACTAAAAAAGACAGAACAAAGCCTCCAAGAGGTGTGTGATTATATCAAGAAGCTGAACTTATGTCTGATTGGTATCACAGAAGAAGAAGGGGAAATGGAGAACACCTTAGAACAAGTATTCCAGGAGGTAATCCAAGAAAACTTTCCCTATCTTACCAGAGATGCAACCATCCAAACTCAAGAGATTCAGAGAACCCCTGCAAAACATCAAATGAGAAGACCAACCCCTAGACACATAGTAATTCACTGACACAAAGTAAGTATTTAAAAAAATATCCAAAGCAATGCAAGAGAAAGGTCAGACTACCTACTGGGGAAGACCAATCAGAATAGCCTCAGACTTATCAGTAGAAACACTACAAGGTAGAAGAGACTGGAGTCCAATTTTCAAAGTCCTCAAAGATAAACAATTTCAACCAAGAATTTCCTACCTAGCCAAACTCAGCTTCATCAGCAATGGAGAGTTAAAATCTTTCCCAGACATCTCTGGAAAAAGAGACATCTGGGAAAGACACCTGAAAAGAGTATGCTGCTTCCAGATCAGAGCTACAGGAGATGCTCAAAAAGGTATTAAGTACAGAAGAAAAAAAGAAAGAAAGAAAGAACAAGCATGCACCTCCCATAAATGCAGGAAAACACAGAATCAACACAACACATCTCATGACTGCAAAATTGAAAACACACACATATATCAATCCAAAAGTTAAAAGAAAACAAAACAGCTTTGTAAGAGTCTCATGACAGATAAATCCTCACATTTCAATAATCAGCCTGAACATTAATGGATTAAATGCACCATTGAAAAGATAGACATAGAATGGCAAACTGGATAAAAAAACAAAACAAAACAAAACAAAACAAAAACACCCCAACAATATGTTGTCTCCAGGAAACATAACTCACTACAAAGGATGTCCACAGACTCAAAGTTAAAGGATGGAAAAATAAAATTTCAGGTGAATGGAAAACAAAACAAGGCAGGAGTCACAATTTATTTATTTATTATTTATTTTTCAAATTTTCAAATTTTTTATTTTAAAGATGTGGGGTACAATTCAGGGTTAGGTATACAAATATTCATTATGCAGCTACCATTATTGATGAGGTTCCCCCCCTTCCCCAAGCAGATTCCCACTACTGCCAATCCCACCTCCCTGCTCCCCCACCCCTGCATAGTTTCCTGCTACTGTCAATCCTTTTCTTGTAGTATTACAATAGTTGTTCAAGGTCCATTTATGAGTAAGAACATGTGATACTCAGTTCTTTGTTTCTAAGGAGTCACAATTTTAATATCAGACAAAATAACCTTCAACCTATCAAAAATTTTAAAAGATATGGAAGGACATTAAATAATGATAAAAGGTTCAATCTATCAACAACAAACATCCAACCTATATATGCACTCAACACAGAAGCACCTGGATTTATAAAGCAACTGCTAAGTAAACTAAAAAAGGATATTGACTCTAACACTATCATAACTGAGGACTTAAATACCCCACTAACAACCCTAGACAAATCACTGAGGCCAAAAAGTCAATAACAAGATCTGAAACCTTAACTTAATGCTTGATCAAATGGAATTAATAGATACCTACAGAACACTCCACCCAACAACCATGGAATATATATTCTACTCATCACCACAGGGAACATACTCTAAAATTGACCACATCTTCAGCCAAAAATCAAGCATAAACAAATGCCATAAGTTCAAAATACTACCATGCAACTTCTCAGATAACAGAGGAATAAAAATAAATATTACCATCAACAAAATCCCCCCAAAACCCACAAAGACATGGACACTAAACAGCATGATGCTGAACATGTCCTGGGTCAACATAGATATAAAATCTGAAATTAAAAGATTCTTGGAAGCAAAAGAAAACAAAGAAACATCTTACCAAAATCTCTGGCATACCATGAAAACAATACTAAGAGGAGAATATATATCTCTATGAACACACATCAAGAAAATAGAAAGAACAAAAGTCAACAGCCTAATATCACAAAAGGCAAAACCACCAAAACCCTAACTTCAGCATAAGATTCCAGATCACCAAAGTAAAAGTCCAAGTATGGGATATAGAAGACAAAAATATCAGAGACAAAACTCAATGAAACAAAAAGCTGGCTGAAACAATAAACAAGTTGACAGACCCTGAGCCTGAGTAACCCAGAAAAACAGACAAAAAGCCCAAATAAACACAATCAGAAACACAAAAGACCAAATCACAACTGACCCTGAAGAAATACAAAAGATTATCAGAGATTACTATGCACAGCTGTATGGAAACAAATTAGAAAACCTAATTTGAGATGGAGGACTTTCTGATATCTCACAACCTGCCAAGGTTAAAAAAGAAGAAATAGAGACCCTAAATAGACCCATACAACCTGGGAAATTAACTCTGTCATAAGAAAACTACCTACAAAAAGAAGCCCTAGACCAGACAGATTTCCAGCAGAATTCTACAAAACATACAAAGAGAAGCCGATACCAATCCTACTGAAAGTATTCCAGACAATTGGGAAAGACAGAACTCTAAAATCAAATTGTTTTATGAAGCTAACATTACACTAATACTCAAACTAGGCAAAGACCCAACTAAGAAAGAGAACTACAGGCCAATTTCCCTGATGAACATAGATACAAAAGTTCTCAACAAGATTTTAGAAAATTGGATCCAACAACACATCTCAAAAATTATTCACCATGACCAAGTAGGAAACATCCCCAGGTTGCAGGGCTGGTTAGCACCTGCAAGACCATAAATGTAATTAAATACATCAATAGATGTAAAAACAAAAACCACATGATTATGTCATTAGACACAGAAAAGGCTTTCAACAAAATTCAGCATCACTTCTTGATAAAAACTCTTGAACACCTAGGTACAGAGGGAACATATCTCAAAATAGCAAAAGCCACCTACAATAAACCCACAGCCAACATATTACTAAATGAACAGAAATTGGAAGCATTTCCCCTGAAAAGTGGAATAAGACAAGGCTACCCACTCTCACCTCTCTGGTTCAACACAGCATTGGAAGTCCTAGCTAGAGCAATCAGACGAGAGAAGGATATTAGGGGTATCCAAATAGGAAAAGAGGAAGCTAGGCTGTCCCTCTCTGCAGACAATATGATCCTGTACCTGGAAAACCTGTCAAAATATACCAGGGAATCTGTCAAAAACCCCCTTGCACTGATACAGGACTTTGGCAAAGTCTCAGGGTATAGAATCAATGTGCAAAAGACAGTCACATTTTTATACACCAACAACAAACAGGCAGAGGATCAAATAAAAAGTACAATCCCATTCACAATAGCCACACAAAAAGATGAAATACCTTGGCATTTTCCTAACCAGAGATGTGAAAGACCTTTACAACAAAAACTACAAAACATTGCTCAAAGAAATCAAAGAAGACACAAATAGAAAAATATTCCATGCTCATTGATTAGAATAATCAACATTGTTAAGATGTCCATCCTACCCAAGGCAATCTACAGATTCAATGCAGTACCCATTAAATTATCATATCATTCTTCTCAGATCTGGAAACAACAATATAAAAATTCATATGGTAGCAAAAATGACCACAAATAGCCAAAACAATCCCCAGCAAAATAAACAAAGCAGGAGGTATCAAACTCCCCGACTTAAAATTTATTATAAGGCTACAATAATCAAAACAGCCTGGTATTGGTACAAGAACAGGCATATAGACCAATGGAATAGGTCAGAGATTCCAGAAGCAAAACCTCAATTTCTCAACCAACTCATCTTCAACCAAACCTCCACCAACAACCACTGCGAAGAGGAAAACCTATTCAGTAAATGGTGCTGGGAAAACTGGCTGATCACATGCAGAAGAATGAAACAGCCATCACTATACACAAAAATCAGCTACAAGTGGATCAAAGATCTAAACATAAAACCTCAAACATGAATAATCTTAGAAAATGCAGGAGACACCCTTAAGGAAATTGGAATAGTCAACCAATTCCTCATCAAAACCCCAAAAGCCCATGCCATAAGAGATAAGATAGACAAGTGGGACCTCATCAAACTGAAAAGCTTCTGAAAAGCAAAAGAAACCATCAAGAGAGTGGCGAGACAACCCACTGAATGGGAAAAAATATTTGCCAACTGTATGTCTGACATAGGACTAACATCTACAGTCTACAAGGAACTCAAATGTGGCGAAAAGAAGAAAACAACCCCACTACAAAATGGCTAAAGATATGAATAGAATAGACACTTCTCAAAAGAAGATACATGAGCATCCAACAGATACATGAAGAAAAAAAAAAAAGCTCAGCCTCACTAATCATAAAAGAAATGCAAATCAAAAACACACTTAGATACCACCTAACTCGAGTCAGAATGACCATGATCAATGGCTCAAAAAACAACAGATGCTGGAAAGGATGCGGGGAAAAGGGAACACTTCTACACTGTTGGTGGGAGTGTAAACTAGCACAACCTCTGTGGAAAACAGTGTGACGATTCCTAAAGGATCTAAAAATCAACCTTCCAGAGAACCTTGCAATCCTCCTCTGGGAATATACCCGGAGGAACTCAAATCACTCTATGAAAAAGATGCCTGCACATGCATGTTTATTGCAACATTATTAAGGACTGGTACATATATACATGATGGAATATTACACAGCCATAAAAAAGTACAAAATTATGAACTTTGCAGCAACTTGGATGGTCTTGATGTCTAATACTGAGTGATTTATCACAGAAACAAAGAACTGAGTACCACATGTCCTCCTCACTCATAAGCAGACCTTGAACAATTATCATAATATTATAAAAAAGGGATTGGCAATAGTGGTAAACTGCCAGGGGAGGAAGTGGAGAGCACATCTCATCAACTGGGGTACCTGCATATGATCACTTGTATACCTGATTCTGAATTGTATACACATTTAAAAAATAAAAATTCAAAAAAAACAAAGTGAAAAAATGGGCACTTTTTTGAGAAGTGAATAGACACTTCTCAAAAGAAGGTATATGAGCAGCCAATAGACACATGAAAAAATGCTCAGCCTCATTAATCATCAGAGAAATGCAATTCAAACCCACACTGAGATACCACCTAACTCCAATAAGAGCAGCCATCATTAATAAAACAAAAAACAACAGATGCCGGCAAGGACACCGAGAAAAGGGAATGTTCTACACTATTGGTAGGAGTGGAAACTAATTCAACCTCTATGGAAAACAGTGTGGCGATTTCTAAAAGAACTAGAAATTGACCTTCCATACGACCCAGCAATCCCCTTCTGGGAATATACCCAGAGGAACTCAAAACATTCTACAAAAAAGATATCTGCACATGCATGTTTATTGCAGCACTATTTACAATAGCAAAAACTTGTAACCAACCATGCTGCCTATCGAAACTGGACTGGATAAATATAATGTGGGTTCGTATACACAATGGAATATTATGTAGCCATAAAGGAGGACAAAATTATGGACTTCACAGCAACTTGGATGAATTTAGAGTCTATAATACTCAGTAACCTCTCATAAAAAAAAAGAACTGAGTACCACATTTTCTCACTCATATGTGGACCCTGAACACCTATCATAATACCACAAAAAAAGGATTAGCAGTAGTGGGACACTGTCAGGGGAGGAGGGAGGTGACACATAACATCAATAAGGGTGCCTGATCTCAATCTAGACAAAGTGAGGTCCAGTGAGAGGCCCCAAACTTCATCTGTACCTAAACCACTTATGTATGCAATCTGACTTGTACCTCACAACTTTAAAATAAAATACTAATAGAAATATTTATACTTAATTAACTGGTCATAAGGCTTTTAAAACACATCTCATTTTATTTTCACATAAAACAAAGAGGTTGGTAATTTGATGGAGGCTAGAGAAGTTAAGTTA
Organism: Carlito syrichta; assembly: GCF_000164805.1. Lineage (NCBI taxonomy): Eukaryota > Metazoa > Chordata > Mammalia > Primates > Tarsiidae > Carlito > Carlito syrichta. The sequence goes on along the minus strand of NW_007257860.1, from coordinate 632,678 downwards.
TTTACCTGAGGCAACTGAGATGACAAGTGGCAGTCAGAACTTAGGAATTCAGTTTTTCAAATGCCAGAGTCTGATCAATTTTCCCTATGCCTCATGCAATTCTTGATTAAGAAGATTCTAGATCACCAGAGTTTTACTTTCAATTTCCTCTCCAAAATGAACACTTACAATATCAAAAATTAGAGTTTGATAGAAAATAAATGTAGAATATTCTTAAAATGACCAAATTTTTAAAAAATCAATAATCAATATTTTTTATTATGGTTTTGTGGGGTACAGTTAAGGGTTAGGTGTACAAATACGTTTCATTCGGGCACCCTGTTGATAAGAGGTGTTTCCCCGTCCCCAGACAGATATTTGCTACCGTTAATCCCACCCCCCTCCCCCCCTATATTTTCCCACTACTGTCAGTCTTTTTCTTATACTATTACATTGGATGTCAAAGGTCTATTATATGAGTGAGAACATGTGATACTCAGATCTTTGTTTCTGTGAGAGGTAACTCAGTATTACAGACTCTAGTTCCATCCAGGTTGCTGTAAAATTCATGATTTTGTTCCTTTTTATGGCTGCAAAGTATTCCATTGTGCATATGTACCACATTTTTTTAATCCAGTCCTCTTTTGATGGACAGCATGGTTGCTTCCAGGTTCCTGCTATTGTGAACAATGCTGCGATAAACATACGTGTGCAGGTATCTTTTTTATAGAGTGATTTGAGTTCTTCAGGATATATTCCCAGTAGGGGGATTGCGGGGTCATACGGGAGGTTGATACTTAGAGTTTTAGGAATCGCCACACTGCTTTCCACAGAGGTTGCACTAGTTTATACTCCCAACAACAGTGTAGAAGTGTTCCTTTTCACCACACCCTCTCCAGCAGCTGTGATTTTTTGAGTTGTTGATAACTGCCATTCTGACTGGAGTTAGGTGGTATCTCAGTGTGGTTTTGATTTGCATCTCCCTGATGATTAGTGAGGTTGAACATTTCTTCATGTGTCTGTTGGCTGCTCGGATGTCTTCCTTTGTGAAGTGTCTGTTCATATCTTTTGCCCATTTTATAATGGGGTTGTTTGTTTTTTTCTTTTCAGCACGTTTGAGTTCCTTGTAGATCCAAGATGTTAAGCCTTTGTCAGACCTGGTGTTGGCAAATACTTTTTCCCAGTCTGTAGGCTGTCTCCCTGCTCTCTTGATGGTTTCTTTGGCTTTGCAGAAGCTTGAAATGACCAAATTTTTAACTGAGTCTGTCCTCCTTCCACTCCATTTTACTAAAAATCATTCTTTTCTTAAGTTTAACCCATTTTATTTACAAGAATTTTTACAAGTATTGTGCTTAGTGTTTTACATGATACAGCTGCTAAAATCCCTGGAGAGAATAGAATTACTTCACTATGTCTAACCTGGGAGTTAAATAAATTTGAGGATTCTTTCAAGTCACTGGTATTTATTTTACCAGATACCTCTACCGCTTAGGGGAAAGATGCACTTTGGTAAATACCCACCAGGTGCCTGGAGCATTGCTTCACTTGGAGAAGTCGAGTCTATTCGAGGGCAACCTGAACAATTCTCTTTGTGCAAATGCAAAGTACTTTACTCACCCAATTCGTATTTTCAGCATGCCACTGAATAACTCAGGGTTATTGGAGATGATCCAGCCAATGTGGATGACCAGTTCTTGCTGAATGACCGCTTCCCTCTCATCATGGGTATTACACTTATAATAGATGATGTTCTTAATCACTCTTGGAGACAAAGGATTAGAGATAACCTCTTCTTCATGTCCAAAGGCACCCAGTGTTACCTAGGAGTGGTAGAATTTTATTGTAAAAATCTCCTAGCTACTAAAAGATAAAAAATAAATTCAAGGCTCAGGATGACTGGCAGGCTGAAATTACTCTATACAAGCTTGGGAATTAGGTAGAATAACTGTTCCTGCTATTTATTAAAATGGCTTTCAAAGTATGACTCCCACTGGAATTCATGATGGTTCACAGTGTGATCTCAAAATAAGGGCAGGTGAGGGTTCCCGTTAGGGGAATGGAGGTGAGTGGATAAAAGCAGGGAAGGAATATAAATAACTATTAAGTTAAAATTATTCTGAATGACTTTAGTACTAAAAACTCCCCAGAGAAATCAGAATACACTGAACAGTTTTACTTTACTGCACAGTCTACACAATTTAGTATTTCAGAGATATACTTTTTGATACTTGTCTGGCTTCTCAGAGGGGAACTTTTGCTCTTTAACAACACTGTAACCTTTTCAAAGGCAGGTGTGAGGTCACATACTTCTTGTGCAGCCCTCACTTTTCCTTGCATAATGCTACGTGCCTAGTGAGGTGTTAAAATACAGGGTGCAAGATCTCACCAGTGGAGGGGAATAAACAAGCTTCCCACAAGCTTGGGAAAGGAGAAAGCACAGAGGGAAATGGCAAAGAAAATCAAAGTAGAAATACTGCTGGTTGGCAAGGAGAGTAAGCTGGCAAGGAGAATAATCTGGTCTCCCTTCTCTCCTGTCCTTGGAAACCTCTCCCAGAGGATTCTGCAGCTCCTTCTTTCTCTTCATTTCCTCTCTCTACCTCTTTTCCAGGTACAGTGTACGATCATAAGAGACAGGAAAAAGAATAGAATAGCAAAGGGCACTTGTGTTTTCAAAGTTGAGGAGTAAGAACAGAACATGGAATCTTTTGCCTCAATTTTGGAATGGAGTGAAAACTGAGAACTGCTAGTTTATTACATCACAAGTGGTACCAACCAGTTAGTTTGAGTGTGAATGCTTTTATTAAAATATCAGTGTATAAAAAAGAAAACAAATAGAAGGCACATCATTGCCTTGGAAGCAATGATGACTAAGCCACTTTCTTATTCCAGAAAGCTTGAGGTGATCTGAATGTACTTTGTGGCAACAATATTACTTCCGTTCTCAGGGTAACATTTCATAAATCTGCAAATGTAAGTTTTGAATACTTATTTGAATGCTTCATTCCCTTTTTTTTGTAAATAAGTCCAATGCAGTCAATGAATAGACTTCATGCCTCTGGTCAAGAAGTTGAACTACTTACCAGCTCTATAAGTGACTGTTTCCCTGGGAAACATGCTAGTCTGATGGGCAATGGTCCAGGCACAGCCCCAGGATGTGGAAGCAGGGTCTTAGGACCATAGGTTTTAAGCCCTCTCTAGATATTGGATAGAATGGACATGACCAACCTTAATCTACCCTTTTGCCTAATGTCAGGTGCCAGTTACCTCAAAGATCACCAAACCTTCTGAACGTTCATATGTATTCGAATTAACTCTATTTTCAGATACACCTGACAGGGACCTAAAATCTAAGGAAAATTAGCTTCCCAAAGATTGACTTTTTTTTGTAGGTGGTTTAATCCAGGGCAAAAATACAAGACTCTATAGCTGGAGGTGAGAATTCTGGTGAGAAAAAACAGTGCATAAATTACTTCCCGCACTTTGGGCTGTTTTGGCTGACAAAGGGGAATGAAAATGTTACCTCTCAATTTGAAGAAAATAGCATGTATGAAAAGTGATTTAACTTTTTCTCAGGAGTTGTTTATTAGGAAATTATTTTCTAATTGTTATTAAATATTACAGGAAAAGTAAGTAGCTTATTATTCTAACATTTCAAAAGCTGAGTGTCAAGATAAAATAATTTCTATTTTAATAAATTAAGAGCCCTGAAATATGAGCAATGGGTTGGTTCCATTGAGGAGGGTTAAAGTACTTCATATTACTAAAGCTTATTATATCTGTAGATTAACTGCCAAGAAAACACAATAAAGCACATATATTTCCAAAGAAGAGAAAAAAGAACAAGCAAACAAGTTTTCATTCTAATCAAAGGATGATTCAGCCAGATAATTAGAGGTTATAGACAACAAAATAAAAAGCGAACTGCCAAATCTCATGCTGCATATCCACGTGCACAGGCTCAATTCAGCCCACATTCACCAAGTGCTTACTCTAAGCCAGCACACATGCTGGGTACCCTGGAACATGTACTGGACAAGACCCAGGCTCTGACCTCTGGAGGTTCACAGACTACCATGAGGTGAGAGGAAAAATATTCAAATTCACAGGGATCCAGGGCAGATGGTGAGAATTGTCAGAGACCTGTAATAAGAATCCAGAAGGGAGAGAGACCACTGCTAGCTGGAGGAGGCCCTGTGAGCAGGGGTGTAGAGTCAGCCCTGGTGAATGGGAGGAGCAGGGAAAGGGATTGCCTGCAGTGGGAAGGGTCTAGGGAGCAGCACTGGCATCGATCCTGGCGCTGCCTGTATGCAGTGCACTTCCAAAGTCGGGGGTGAGGAGCTCATGTGGAGTAAGAAGGAACATGCACCCTTGCTATTCACCTGCCTTTGCTCTGCCTATCCCAAACCTGTCTGGAGTATTTCAGTAGTCATTATTCCATTTTCTACATCAGCATCTGCATCAATCTCAAGTTAAAACAGTTGAGAATGGCAGCTCTAAGGTACAGCAGGAAAGAGGAATAACCCATTTAATAACTGTAAATCTTAAGACTAGATTTTTCCTGGAGAAAAGACTAGATTTTTTGTAGAACTCCCTGGGTCATTGTTAATCTGTTTGTGAGAGGCCTACAACACTGAGGTTTGCCAGATTTAGAATTAAGGGCCCTACCCAGAAACCTCTGCAACTGCAACCGAAAAAGTGTCTGTAAAGCAAATACTTACCTGTTTGCCCTGCACTAAAACATTAGTAATGGATGGGGCCAGGCTGTCCACTACTTTACTTAAAAGACTTGCTGCACAGCGTACAACCGACCTGGGGGCAAAAAAAGAAAGCAGGCCAGATATTCACAAATCTAAAATATGATGAATTAATGTGGTCCCCTGATAGAGGAGCCTTAAAAATATACATGGTTGGATCTTCCCATAATTATTTGGAGGAAACATTGAGCCCAAGACATTGAGTCTAACAGTTGAAATTTCCCAGACTGTAGGACCATTCAGAATTAGGGAGGGATCTCTCACCCTTACCTCTGATACCAGGCTGCGCCAACAGCATTATGGTGCCATGTCCAATTTAAAAAGTAAGAAAAGGGGGCCTAACTATTCCTTTGATTGGGGAGGGAGGGTGTATGTGGGGAGATTAAGAGGGTATTCTGACTGTGCATTAAAAAGTTCATTATTAAATGTGTCATTGGTAAACGTGACCTATCCCTATAACTACTTTAAGTCATGTTTCTTTTGGTGACTAGATAATCAAATCCCTGGATTAGAGGACTCACTTAGTACTAAAATTTAGAAAGTGCTACAATGAAACATCAAAACATTTTTTTCTTGATAAAACCATAATGTTGGTGGAAGGAATTCACATTGCTATTTTTACATTACTGAAAAAGTCTTAGAATATAGGGAGGGCAGATTTTTTTTCTAAGCACAGCACATGCAATACATAAGCCATTTTCTCCCTCAAAAATATAAATTCATATGGAAATTTTAGATGGAGAAAGTAAAATAAAAATGTAGGTTTAAAACTGGCTCTAATATTTTTATAATTTTAGGATATCTACAGAAGCTTGACCTATCTATCTCAACATAAGTGGACTAGAAGAAAACTAGATCAATAACTGATAAAGTTAGTGAAACAAACACTTCCTACTACTAAAGAAGCTTTCACCCACACACTATAACACCAAAAGACGTATTTAACCCTGAGAGTGCAAATAAGCCCACACGTTTCAAAGCAGCTTGAGTTTCCACATTCTGTGCATGTTACCTGTTTCCCATGTACCAGAAAAGTAGTAATGTGTGGGGCTATAGAGGAAGAAAATTTCTGGGTAAATGCAGCCCCATAGCGCACCGCCAACCTGAGTGTGTCAGTGGAAAGCCACAAAAGGGAAAATAGAGTAAATACAACTTCCAGGAATTTGTTCTTTTAAACATAACAGCATTCTAAATATTTGCTAGTTAATGATTTATCTAAAATGCAAGTATAATACACAAAGCAAGAACAGGTTTGTCCAACCAAAAAATAGGACTAAAGACCCATTTGAAACTTGCTGGCTAAAAAACAACACCTATGGGCTTGTGTATCTCATTGTACTGAGATTTTATAGTGAAAACTTGAAAGACTTAACCACAGGCTATTTATTACATTACTTCTACTGGGTAGGAATAGCATATTTACTATAAAAAGAGAGTTGTAATATTACTAAGAGATTGTTTTGTCTAAATGACTTATTTGAGTAACTAGAAACCTGAGGCTCATTATGGTTAAAGTCCATATGACTTTGCTTCAGACTTAAAAAAAAAACAGATAATAATGGATCATTAACAAAAATACACACATGTATATATATATATACACACACATATATATATCAATCACTTTTACTTTCAATATTGGTTGGATTCTGCTAGTAAAACTGTTACAATTGCATCAAAATACCAAGGTCATGCAATTAGGCATTTCTACCCCATAGTGAATTTAAACAAGTTTTATCTAAACTTCTCAACTTTTTTTTTAATCCCTGAGAAAAGACTACCTCTGTAGAACTGGTTACTTTTCATGAAGCAACCACAATTACTGAGATTCATTTAACTTAAGTGATGAGAGAACTTCATACCTTCTAAGTATATTATTCTTGTTTATGATTAAATAAGCCACTGTTCTCTTTTCATGGCATCTATAATAACAGAATGGGTTTCCTAAATAAAAAGTAGAACAAAAAGCAACTTGCTGGGACACAGGAGGTGCAGAACAGGAAAGATCCATTAGCATATCATTCTAGTGAATATTCTTCAGGTTCAATCACTATAGAAGTCTTTATTCCCTTTATTTTGGAAGAGCCATGCCACAATGAAATGTAGGTACATTCTTAGAAAGTAGACAGTCACAGTTTCTACTGTCTAGAAAGTAGGCAGTAGATAGTGCTGTAATCTTGGAATTTAAAAGTAAAAATTATATTTAGGGTACTGAGTATGACAACAAAGAAATAAAACATAATAACAAGGACACTAATACAAACCAAAGTTTTTTGCTGCCAGCTCTTCTATAAACTCTCTCAATGTGATCAGAAATGGTACCTAGACATTGGATAACAGAGTACTTGTTGAAGAAAGCTTTTGATTAAATGCATAACATTTATTCCTCTTTAAAAAAATAACTTTAACTTTCCTTGTGTTCTACTAGAGCTGACACGTCCATCCACTAATCTTCTGAACTATCTGACATATTTAAATATGTAGCCCAAATACAATGTCAATGCCCCCAGCACTTGTTACTATTGAGTCTGAATATATGATTTTAGTGGTTATTTTATTTCTTGAAATTCAACTGTTTTCTTTTTCTTTTTTTTTTTTTTGAGTTGGAGTGTCACTCTGTCATCCAGACCGGAGTGCAGTGGCCACTCCCGGCCACCGCAGCCTCGACCTGCTGGGCTCCGTCGATCCTTCCGCCTCAGCCTTCCAAGTAGCTGGAACTACAGGCATGCGCTACCACGCCTGGCTCATTTTGATTTATTGTAGAGATGAGGTCTCGGCAAGTTGCCTGGGCAGGTCTTGAAAGCGCGGGCTCAGGCAATCCACTCACCTCAGCCTCCCAAAGGCGCGGGATTACAGGCTGAGCCACCGAGCCCGGCTAACTGTTTTCTTAATAAATATTCAATCTAAGCATTTAACCATACAAATGTTATTTTAATTTACAGCAGAGAATAGAGAAACAGAATACTGTAAAATAATTAGCAACTTGAACAAATACTATCGACTATAAATATATGACTCTTCGTTCATTTGTTCAATGAAACTTTATTGATATCCTGTTATGTGCATGGGGCTATGATCACTTCAACAAATACTAGCACTCAAAATACACCACTGAGCTTCATTCTTTGGCTGCAAATTGCATGTGACTTGGTCTCATGACTGTTTTTGTCAGTATATTAGCAATGTAACAAGAAGGAACACAAAAAAGGAAACAAAAATAAAGAAATAGATTTTTAACATTTTACTTTGAACTTTTTATAGTCTTATAACAAAGTAGATAAAATTATATTTCGATTTCTGTAGATGCTTATGATTTTCAATGTATCACAAGGTTTTATAGACTTAAAACACTCAAAGTCATTCATATATCTAAGTAAAAGATGGATATTCTTCTCAAGCTCATAAAATGGTTAAATTCCCTCAGCATTTTAATCTTAAACTATTTTATATAAATTTTGTTTTAATGCTTTTAAGTATTACCAAAATAGCCTTTCTGAAACCTAGGTTTCTAAATGAAATATTTGATTCTTAAAAATCCTATAGTTTTAGATAAAGGTCAAATTTCAAAGAATGTCACAAATAGAATTGAGATTCCACTTATACTTATAGTTTTAAAAATATTAGAAGCTGGGTTTGGTGGCTCAGCCTGTAATCCCAGTGCTTTGGGAAGCTGAGGTAAGTAGATTGCCTGAGCCCACGGGTTCGAGACCTGCCTGGGCAAATTGGACAATAAAATTAAAAAAAATTAGCCGGGCGTGGTCCGCACGCCTGTAGTTCCAGTTACTTGGAAGGCTGAGGCAGAAGGATCGCCGGAGCCCAGCAGGTTGAGGCTGCGGTGGCCAGGAGCGTGCCACTGCACTCCAGTCTGGGTGACAGAGTGAGACACCAACTCAAAAAAAAAAAAAGAAGGAAATTAGAAACGAGCAATTCTGCTTCAAATTTGCTTAAAGTTCTTCTGCCTTAATTGTACACCTAACCCTTAACTGTACCCCACAAAACCATAATAAAAAATACTGATTAATGAAAAAAAAAAAAAAAAGCTAAGAAATTCAAGACTATTCAATTCATATGTATAATACTCAAGAAGGTTATCTCTTAGCTACAATAACGAAAAGCTAAGTAGGCCAAATTTGAATAAATAATTATATTCAGTTTATTACCAGAACTATAAATATTACTAATTACACTGCTGTTTAGGACACGGACTAATTTTCAATTCTAATCAAATCAACAAGTACCTCTGAACAGAGTATTTTCAGATGAGGCAGAAACTTTGAGTATCTAGACATTAAATACTTGAAATGTACTCTACATTACTTGGTATTATAAAATGCCAAAAGCAGACCATGATGTAGAACTCAAGGATTCCTTACAGCAGTGACTGAATATACAAGTGCAAATTCTAGGGATAATTAGGCTTCATCCTTAATGCAGAGTGTCCGGACATAGAGATGGTTAGAAATGATTGATTCTTATTAAATCATCTTCAGGGTATAATTCTATTAGATGCCATGTTCCATTTCAAATAGGTGCTGTCATGAAGGATCTAATTTTTATGGACATAACAATTAAATATTACTCTTGAAAAACTGTAGAAAATAAAACTATAAGTAGAAACTGTCAATAAGCAACTATGGAATTTATCAGTGGTTAACAGTCACAGGCAAAATCCAGGCTCCAACACTGTTCAGACAATCAGAGAAACAATCACGTATCACTGCACGAAAGCTACTTAGTTCATTCTTCAGTCTCTTCAACTCTAGGGGGTATGAATGAACATTTTCCATTTAAAAGTAAAAAAAGAAAAGGCTTAATGAAGGAAAAAAATAACTTGTAACATTTTAATGGGTATTTTGATGCATATTTGACATAAGTTCAAGAATAAAGAAGTCCTGTTACTTAAAATGTTCTCCTAGATATGTACTCTTACCTTCCTTTGTGATGAAGTTGGGGCCTTCTCTTTTGAGCAGTATACCCAGCAGGATGGCTTGGCTAGCCAGACAACTGCAGTCCTGAAAATATAAATCACTGTGAGGAACTATAATAAAATGGGTACAAGAGTTATCACAGAGGGTAACTAATCATGAAACTACATGACACAGAGAAGAAATACTCTGCTATGGAACTGAGGAAAGATAAAATGTCACTGACATAATATAAAGCATAAGATGGTATTATACAACTATTTTATCTTAGATATCTTGGAGATAGAGGGTAGACAAATTGGCTTCTTGGGGTAGCAGGTTTAATCATCAAAATTTCTGTAAAACAAGATAAGCAATGAATAGAAAATATTTTGTCTACAAGCATTAATATTGATCTTGCCATTCTTTGAGAGACTTGGCCAGGTCACTTAACCACTTCCTTCTAGGCTTTACTAATTTGTAAATGGGAGATTATGCTGCTATCAACCTGTTGTGAAGAGACAGACAACAGGAGGGGACAAGTATAGAGTGTTTCTTATATAGTAGAGCACTGTGCTATGTGCTTTATGCCTATTATATCACATTCACGCTTACGGGGACCTACATAGTATCAATTGATAATAGGGACTGATGATATCTGGAAGGATATTCATTTGGCCTGCATGCTCACATTTGTATGATCCAAACAAGATGTCACAGTGTTTATAGTTCTTTGGAAGAATTTCATTTCCTTGAATCAGTACACTTGCATCCTTCCTCTTTTAAAATGTAAATAACCTTAGGAAGGTAAAATATGAGGTTGTTAAAATATTTATATGGATTCAGTCAGAGGATTGCTTTCTGCAGTGACAGGAGAGACTTAAAGCAAGTATTAGACCTAAACACTGAGGCAGGAGAGAACATGGGGTTGAAAACGAAGGGAAAGGGCACTGGAGAGAAATGTGGGGAACCAAAAGACAGTTATCATTGGTTTAACTTCTTTAGTGACTCATATCATACTTTGATATCCAAGACAACCTCACTGATCTGCACTCCCTGAGCACCTTTATGACAATCATGCTAATGTTAAGCCAAGAGAACAATTTCTCATTACTGTCCTGGGTGTAGACAGGCCACCCATCTCCAGATTAACTGCTACCTTCTCTGAGAAGATAAAGAGACATATAGCCTGACTCTGGGAGTTCCTGCCTGGCACCCTCACTAAAGGCCATGTGAAAATTGTATCCTCCTCACATTCAGTTTTTGAAGAATTTCATGGGTGGGTTTGTTTTTCCATTCAGTTATGTTAATATTCGGTTGCTGTTCCAGTTCAGGAGCATCAGAGGTGCTGCTTTGACGTTTGACTTTTGAATGTTTTGGAAGCTCTAGTTCTTCAAAACTCTTAAATTCTGGAAGCCTGGAAATTAAAAGAAAAAGTTTCAGATTTCTTGCTTTTCTAATGTAATTGCAAGAAACATAAATAACTAAATAACCCAAAAGGACTTACTCTTCTGTGTCACTGATTCGTAGGAAGTCAAGTTGTTCTAAAACAGCTCCAGATATTAGAGTCTGAAACATGATTGAGAAAAGATTCAGAATGCTTAGATTCAAGCTATACTCCTTTCATGGTGTGTGCAGACCCTTTTCTGCAATTAAGTAATCATTCAAAAAATGTTTCCTTAAAAAATACAGTTCTGAATAATTTTGCGAACATTCTAAAATCAAACAGGTTTCCCCATACAACAACAACAAAAATCCCCTAAAATAGAATACACACATCAAATTACAAATTTATGAAGTAATAACAAATATGATGGCCAATATGAAATGAAATCTTGCTCTCAGAATTGTGGGCATTTGTTTTTAAGTTGGAAATAAAATAATTCAGTACTTATTAAAATGTTAAAATAAAATTTAAAAATTAAAATACTAAAATTGTTAGGTGAAAAGATAATGTGAAATTGCACTTTGTATCCTGCTTCTGTAATAAATTTCAGGTCTATCCTATAATGGGATACTGCCAAATATCCATTTTTCAGGACCATGAAGGTATTCATTATCCAGGCCAATGCTTCTCTACATTCTGGCATATGGCAAATCATATTTGGTCATTTTATTTTCCATTAGTTACTGATTATGGGTTGAGCAAACAAAAAGAGTCTGAACTCAAACATCATTTTGTCTGTTAGTAGTTCATGGTGAAGAGCATAAATGAATGACAACCTACAATGATTTTTAGCATTATGTATCACTTCTAATTATCTGATGAACTGTCAGAGAAAATTGAGAAATGTACTGCATAAAAAACAAGCCATATTATTTTTAAAAACTAGGCAATTCTTCAATTAAGACTGTCTTACATACATTATCTCCTCTATTTTCTCACTGTTCATTTCAAATATGAAGAGACAGGACACAGGAAATGTTGTGCTTGTTGGCTAACTACCCAGAGCAGTGCTGCTTTCTCCTCTAGTAGAAACTCATTAAAAAGTAGCTAATCAACAATGCCCACTTACAGATGGCAGGATAGACACAGTAATAGCAAACATACTGAAGCCTCCTGCAGTTTGAGTGAGAAGGTCAAATATGCAGTAGATCTATACATTTTTACTGGTCCAGCTACAGTCAGATCACTCTTGAATAATGAGCTCCCTGAGAGCAGGATCTGTGAATGTGCACAGAATAGTGCTGAGCACAACATAGGTTTGTTGAATGATGTTTCCAGATACATAGGGTCACATCTATATATCTTGCTCTTTAGTTAAATAACTTATTAGACAGATGTTTACTGAACACCTACTATATGCCAGATACTATACTAGATATCGGAATATAGCATGAACAGAATACACAAAATCCTTGCCTTATTACAACTGACCTTAGAGGTGTATGTAGGGAACAGACAATAAACAAACTATATATATGTACACATACACATAGACACGTAGTCATACAACATTTAACATCTGAGAAATGTTCTAAGAAATGCACTGTTAGGCAATCTCACTGTTTCAGGAATATCATAGAATATACTTACACAAACCTAGATGGTAGAGCCTGCTGCTACTTGGCTATACACCTGCAAAGTATGTTTCTGTACATTGTATTCAGTACAAGATGTATTCAGCACATTGCCCAAATACCAGGCAAATGTAACACACAAATACCACTATTTGTGAATCTAAACATTAAAAAGGCACAGTAAAAGTACAGTATTATAATCTTTAAAATTTGTCACTTTTAGAGATGAGTCTTGCTTTGTCGCACAAGCTGGAGGGCAGTGGCATGATCATATCTCACTGCAGCCTCAAACTCCTGGGATTAAGTGATCCTCCCACCTCAACCGCCTGAGTAGCTGGAACTATGGGTACACACCCCTAGGTCTGGCTAATTTCTAAAAAATTTTTGTAGACACAGAGTCTCGCTATGTTGCCCAGGCTGGTCTTAATCTCCTGTACTCAAGCGATCTCCCATCTTGGCCTCCAAAAAGTGCTGGATTATGGGCATAAGCCACCATGCCCAGCTCAATGTTAGAATTCTAAAGGACCACTGTTGTATACATGGTCTATCATTGTCTAAAATAGGTATGCCCAACCTGTGGCCCATGGGCCACATGCAGCCCAGGACAGCTAGTAATGCAGCCCCACAACATCTTTTAACATGTGCTTTTTAGCATTCATTTTCTTTGTGGCCCCAAGTATAGTTCCATTTTTGAAGTTTGTAATCATGCCTCATTTATGACATCACTTTTTGGCAGCACATACATTTGTGAGAAGTTGTTTTCATTTATAAAGCACAGGAAGAGCAAAATCTGAACAAACATTTGTGACAAACACCTTGAGAACTCACTAAGAATTGCAACCACTTCCATTGTACCAGACATTGACTAGTTTTACAAAAAGAAGATCAAATTTCCCAGTAGCTTTATATTGTTTTCATTTTTCTAAACTTTATAATAAAATATTTAAAAAGAAGTCTTACATATATATAAACACACACACTGTTTTATATAATTTATGTGAAGCTTGAGACAATTCCTCTTTACTTGATGTGGCCTTGTGTCTTTACTAGATACATCCTGGTCTAAAATGTTGGTATGTGGCACATGACTGTTCCTACACACATATATGTGTATACAAATAATTATTACAATATATATTATTACTACCTACATGTAGGTACTTACTAGGTCAGATGGTGCTAAGTGCCAAGTAGAATTAAGAAAGGTAGGGATGGGGAATGCTAGGGTAGCAATGTAGGAAGAGGCAGGTCAGTCATTTTATACTGGTAAACAGAAAAGACTTTTTAATAAGCTAACATGTAATCAGGGACTGAAGGGAGGGCTGTAGTCATGATATAGATCTGAGGAAAGAGCGTACATGGTTGAAGGAATATCAAGTACAAAGGTCTGAGGCAGAAGCAGTAAGGAGTAAACCGTGGTTAAAATAAAGTAGATGGAAGAGATGGTAGGAGATGAAGTCAGAGTTGTAGGTCCAGACCATGGAAAGCACACAGACCATTTGAGAACAGTTTTCCACTTTGAGTGAAAGAAAAAGTCACTGGAAACTTATGATACATGACATAATCTAACTGTCACGCAGACAGGCTAACTGTCCTACTAAGTCTAGTAGGAATTTAGGAGATGGATGCAAAAATCTAGGTGAGAGATAATAGTAGCTTGGACCATGATGTTAGTGCTGAAGGTAATGAGAAGTGGTTGAATCCTGGACATAATCTGATGATGGACACAACAGGATTTAATAATAAATTACAAATGTGTAGTATGAGAGAAAGAGAAGAGTCAAGAATTGCTTAATTCTTAAAGCAGATAGTTAATAACGAAAACAAAAAAATGTATTTAATAATTTCCATTTTTACTAGCCTACATATCCTTATACTCTAATTCAGTAAAAAAATAAATATTTACTCTCAGTTAGTAGACAAATGCTAAATTCCTTCCAAAAGCGCTCTAGAGCTTTTGATAACAAAAAATTCAGTTGGCTGCAGAATCTCCTACATCAACTTTGTAAAAAAGCATACTTATAATTAATTTGCTAAGCATTAATATCCTACTTCTGATAGCAATTACATAACTTAATATTACTATATATATGTCAAATACAATATAATATTTAAAAAGGTATTCTGCTCTAAGACACTCAATTATATCCCACCATGTCCTTTCCAACTGAACTTCCTACCTAAAATTGCACTCCTTCTCATCACTCTTTCTACCTGGCTTTGTTTTTGTTAGGCTCCCCCAATAGAATAAGTCTCATTTTGTCAGAAACCGTATATCTCTTATTCACTACTATATTTCTGGTAGCTAGAGTGGGAGCTCTATAAATCCTTGTTGAATAAATAAAATAATATTTATATATTTTCTACAGAGAACAGTGGTGAGGAGAGTACTCTGGGAACGCAGAGACGAGTGACCTAAGAGTTTACAAACCAGGCAGGCACAAAAAACTACCTACACATAAAATGAAATAGGAGGCATAGCAAAGATTCAAGCAAATTGACACAAAAGCACACTGAAAGGAAAAACTAATTCCTAGCCTGAAGGATTCACCAAGAGGAGACAATGACTAAGTTGTAAAATTAAAGTTGGACTTATATAGAAAGAAAAAAAAGGCAACTCTAAAATATAGTAACAGTATAAGGAGGAAAAAAACTCTAATGACATTCAAAGATTTTGAAAGTACCCAGTATACTGGGGAAATGAAAGACATGGCTAGGAACAAACTGCATGGAGAAATGTCCCAGCTAATAGGACTGGAAGGAAGGCTGACTCCAGTGATTAGAGAAACTGCAAATCAGAGGATAAGGAAATCTGAAAGGACCTGAAATAAAATCCAAGATAAGCATATAGGTGCCATTTTCATTTATTATATTAATGAAATGATGAAAGCTGGATGGTTTATAAATATAGAGTTTGAGTTTTGCAAAATAATAAGAGTTCTAGAGATTGGCTGCACAGCAACTTGAATACACTTAAACCACTAAACTGTAGACTCAAAAGTGGTTAAGATGCTAAATTTTATGTGTGTTTTACTGTAATTTTTAAAAAAAAGGTAAAGTACATAATTAAATTCAGAAGCTCTTCCAAAATACTGTTGACATTTTGGATGACTGATGATTGCAAGTCTAAAAGAAAACAGCTGTGTACTTAAATTTTTTTAAAAATAAAATACCATAAATTTAAATAAAAAAGACAAAGCAAAAGCACAAATGATGAACTTCCATTTATACTTTTCAAAATTGTACAATTATTTAAGTAGTGACAAAACTATTGAACTTTCTATCCTCTAATTTCTAAAACACAACTAAAAGTGAAAAAATGAGATGTATAGTGAAGTAGATATTAAATTCTGCTGCTAAGAATTTAATAGATGCTTGAGTATAAAAAGTAGTGAACCAGGAAAGAGAAATCATGAGTTCTAATCTCTTCTCTGCAATTACTAGCCTTAGGACTACAGATAGTCACTTTCCCACAAAGAGCTCCAGTTCTGTTTGTAAAATGAGGGAATTAGATGAGTTATTTCAAGGTCTTGTCCAACTTGAGCTTCGTTTATAAAAATATGTAAGTGAAAAGTTTCTTTCAGATGAAGAATAAAAATGATCTCTTTCCAACTTTAAAACTCTATGCTGTGCTTGACATTAAAAGAAAATAAAAAGATGAGAAATCTTCCATTTATTGTCTTGAAAGAAAATGTCACCACTTTTTGCACTGTATTTATAATTTGTCTATGAATCTTCAAATGAAATGAAAACTCTCCACAACTTGGCAGAATACTAAACTTTAAAGAAAAGTAAAGTTATTTTAAACTCAAATTGAGTACAAAACTAAGATTATCTGTCAACAACAGAAGCTAAAACTGACAGCTTATCATATGTCAAAAATAAAAACCTGAGAGTATTTAGATTTCTTTTTAAAATTATAATAAACATTTTTATGGCTTTGCTTTTTATATTAAATCATTTAATCTATCTGAAATGTATTTTGGTGTGTGATGTGAGGCTCTAACTTCATTAATTTTCCTTAAAGTAGTTGTTAAATAATCTATACATTACCATCAGTTCATGAAGTTTCCTTGATCACATATTATTTTAAATTCCTGTGTGTGTGGCAAGGTCTTTTTCTGAGTTACCTATACCCTGCCATCAATTGCAGTAAACAAGTACCGCTCTGTTTCACTGAATTTTCAATTTCAATGACAGAAATTTTCATTTAGAATTTCCTTTTTTGTACTTTCAAAATTTATAATAAAAATTTCCAACTTGTTATCTAATTTCTTAAATACATTGACATAATTATTTTATTTTATTTTTGAGTTGGAGCTCATTCTGTCACCCAGACTGAAGTGGCATGACCTGGCTCACCACAGCCTCAAACTCTTCAAGTGATCCTCCTGCTCAGCCTCCTAGGTATTAGGACTACAGTTGTGTACCACCATGCTCAATTTATTTTTTATTTTTTGTAGAGATGAGATCTCATATTGACCAGGCGGGTCTTGAACTCCTGGGTTCAAGTAATCCTCCCACCTCAGCCTTCCAAACTGTTAGGATTATAGGTGTGAGCCACCAAGTCTAGCCAATCACAGTTATTTTAAAATCTGCCTGATGATTCCAATATCACAACCAAAAGTAGGTCTATTTCTGTTTTCTGTGTTTCCTTTTGGTTCTCTGTTGTTTGATCTTCTCTCCTGGTATGCCTGATAATTTTTGAGTGAAAGACAGACATTGTACATAAATCACTGTAGAAGAACTTTGAGATTCTAGATGATGTTATTTCCTATACTTTGTGGGAAATGAACTATTTCTGACTCCCTTTTACTCTAAATGTATAGCTTTTCAAAGGGGCATCTACAAGTCTGGGGTATTTATTAAAAATCTCTCTTCCTTGGTAGGTACTGAGCTCCAATCTTTGTCCCCTTAGCTATATGAGACTGCCAAGAGCTATACTCCACTGAAATGACCATAATTATAATAAACCAATATATTAATTTAGGAGGTACTCACATCTTTATAACAGTCTTTCCATCCAAGAATATGGTATAGCCCATCATTTATTCAAATTTTATCTTATATTTTTCATCAAAATTATCTATTTTTTTCCATATAGGTCCATACATTTCTTAAAATTAGAAAAATGTCTAGGTAGATCCTGGAATGGAAGGGACATTTAAGTATAAAAGCAAAAGTAGATAACTGGTTAATATGACCATAACATATCTTTCACTCTTATTTTCCTTAAACTCTCACTGAAATGATAGTAGAAAAAAAGTTTAAGATAAGATATAAATCCATTAGTACAAACAGAACAGAAGAGTCTCAAGATCATGAGGTACAGATACTGCTGGGAGTCAGGGAGAGGACACTATGAACAGTAGATTTACTGATACTCTCTATATAAAAAGACTGAACCCAAAAGTTCCTCTCCATTTCCTACACAGCTAGGAAGTTACTGTCTGCTTCTATCTCCCTAATTTTAGGGAGACAAGAAGCTTTTTCTCTAGATAAAAACTCTGTACTCAAGAGTATAAGACATAGCTGAGAACATGACATATAAGAATTAAACAATGGCATAAATTACAAAACAGTGGGACCCTGGCTCCTTTCCTCCACCCTGCTCTCAGGACATGGAAGCAAGGTGGATGTCCTTTAGGCATGAGGTTAGATGTTTATTTTCTGGGGAAACTAAAGAGCCTCAGAGAAAACAACTCCAGGTACTGGCATCTGAGACTTTCCACAACAAAAGGGCCTCTGCCACCAGACCACCTTATAAGAGAACTCATTAATATTCTTTGTCCCCAAACACATGACCACCTGTACAGTTTTTACTCTTTCAATCTTAAAGGTGAATGAATAGCTAAAGATTACCAGACATCTGACAAATGCCTCCAACATGAAAGACTGAGAAAGAAAAACCTGAAAAAGATAATGCAAAGAAGAGAAAAATTTCAAAAGACCTCTAGCTAATATTCTCAGAAAAATAAGACAAAATATAACATCCACAGAACAGGATACTATGAAAATGAAGAATTTTAAACATGATAGCCAAATTGCAAAACTTACTAAAATAATTATAAGATAAAAATTTTTTAAACTGCCCCAGAAAGCATTACAAAAGAGCAACAGAAAATAAGGGGAAGATAAAAATCTAGGTTAAAAATCCATCAAGTATGGAAAATACAACCATGTGTAAATGAACATGCAAACATGCCATTATAACACCACAGACACAGGTCCTTTATTGCCTCTCCTCTTTCTTACTCAATATTTAACACCTACTATGTGAAATACCCTATAAGATAATCACAACTGTTTTATAAGAAATAAATAAGTTGATGATGGATCACAATCTATGTAGTTTAATTTAAAGTTCATAAAAGTACGGTAAAGAAGGGAAGTATCATTTCTGGTTTAGGTGATTTTCTAGAGTTGCCTTTAAAGGGAAGATGTCAAAGCCCAATGTCCATAAAAAAAGGAAGGATATTCCAGGCAGAGAAAGTAATACAAATAGAGGGTCAGAATCCACAAAATTCAGGACACAGTAATTAATTTGTATTGGCAGAAGTACAAGGAGTGTTTAGTAGGAAATAATTGTGGAGAGAGAGGCTGTTATGGCTAACAGGGAACCAAAGTGGGCTTTTGTAATTAGCAGCTGTGACAATAATGCCATGAAGTTCTGAAGGGAACAAGGATTATCTCCAGATTGGATGTTACAGTAGAGCAGAAAAAAGAGCACTAGACTCAGAATCAACCTTCCCCTAAAAGCCCAAGATTATATAGCAGGCTACTTCACCACTATCAACCCAGCTTCCTCAAATGCAAAAATGTAGTTAGAGATAAGCTACTAAAGTCTCAGCTTCTGCAGGAAACTATAGCAATTGTTCAAGCATTTGACTAGTGGGCAGAGATAAAGCAGAATGGTGACAAAAAGAACAGGAAGATAGGTAGGAAAAAAACCATAAGACAAAAACTGTAAATAGAACATATGTTAAGAAACACATCTGTATTGTAGATTAATTGTCCCGAAAATAGAAACACATCAAAAATAAGATTACCTGTAGACGATCAACATGAACTTTGACTCCTCCAATCATTCCTTTTTTAAAGGCTGCCAGCATATCTAATATGGGAGTGAACCGGCTACCTCTAAAACATACAAACAGATAAACAAAATGTGCACATTAACAACAGAATGAGAAATTAATAATCTAATATTAAATATCCTTTATATATACAAAGCACTCTACCACATGCTAAGAGGGATACAAACAATCCAAGGAGGCCTTGTTTCCAAAGGATTCACAGTGTTAATGGTTGTGAGATACATGCACCTGATTTCTTTGATCAACTTACCTTATATTGTCTTCCCGGATGAGAACAAGGAAAAGTGGACGTCCATGCATTTTCCAGTATTGCTTAATGAACTGTAGAGCATTCTATCAAAACAGAAGAGTGAGGTAGGATACAACAGCATAGTATATGAGACGACTAGAATGCTTAGCCATGAGTGGCAAAGAGCCAATGAAACTCCTGTATGTGGAGCAGTTTTAACTCGCAGAGTTATGAGTCAGTTGAGGTTTCACTGGACATTTTTCATAAATACAATTATTTTGTCAACCCAATTTTTGTTCAAAAAGAGATAAACTATTACTGTCATATAAACATAGTTTTCAAAACAATTCCCCGTTTTTATGAACTATATGTTTTTCACTCCATTTGTAAGAAGATATAACAAACAGTCATACAACTGCATGTAAGACTGACTCCATCTATTATTCTAATGTTGCAAGTGATTTTAACTTGCAAGATATGCAGGTGTTCTTTTACTTTTATATTTTACATGTGCTAATTCAGTCATAGACACTCAAGAGCACTCTATTTAAGAACATATGCTAAAAGCAGTGAAAGCAAAGTCATTTCATTAAAAAAAAAAGGTGTTTGAAGCTACCTTTATGTCATCTATCAGCAACAAAACATCTTGAGACATGTAGAAATCACTTAGGTCAAAGATAATCGGGTAACAAACCACAGTCTTTCCTAGAATACGGTAAATCTGTAAGGGAAAATTATTTTTTTTAATAAATACAAAACATACCAAGGACAAGAGTGCAGTTCCATAAGTTCCAATAAAAATCAAAGCTGATATTTAATCTGAATAAGCAAATAAATTAATTGTCTGTAAAACCCATATAATATTCAAAAAATTTTAAGTTTCTTGATTGAGTCAGTATGCTAACAAAGTTGTCTTCTTCTAAGATGATGGCAGAAGTCTGTGAGTAAATATTGTTATAAATAGGTATATTTAGGTATTTTACAAAGTTTAGAAATAATATAGTAAGAAGATATTCATTCCTGGAAGACTTCTGTAACACATTGTAATAAAATAACATTTACTTGCAGAAAATAATAATTCAGATAATTAGCCTCAGTATATAATGAAACATAACAGATGTACAGCAGGTCAAATATCATTTCAGCATGTGGAATTACAGTACAAATACCACTCTATGAGGAAATTTCATGAGCACCTTGGATGTACCGAGGCAGCCAATGGGCCTATCTGGCCTTCCAGAGAGTCCTAGCTTTTCATTGACACCCAGGTGGAAATAGGCCTGTAAGAAAGAAATTTGTAAATTAGAGGCAGGCAAGCATCCATGCTTTTCCTTTTTTACTGCTTTCTTTCCCCTGATCATTGACCTATCAATTTCTGGTCTTCCCAGAGCAAACGAGGCTAGGGAAACTTTATCCAAAAACTTGTAGGAAGACAAGCTAGCTAAAGATGTCAAAGATTTTGGGTCTCAAAGATTTGAGAACAAAACTTTTGTGGATCCACTTAGCAATATTCTAAAGTTTGATACTGTTCTTATGAGGAGGACCCTCCCGCCCAAAAACAATTATTTTTTGGAGGGTGGATCCCTTGTAGCACAGGCTTCCCCTGCTAGGAAAGTGTTCTAGGAACCTATCAGCATCAGTGCACCAGTTAGTTTTGTTGTGAGAGGCTGTAAGAGGCTTCAGTGAATTTTTTTTTTTTTTGAGATTCCTTCAACGTGTTTGTCCACTTCATGATGGGTAATTTATAAGCACACCTTTCCCACACTGCACTGAGTATTCACCAGTTTTTTACCAAAAATGGCATGACCCCATGTCCTACCCTCCCTATTCACCTGATCTAGTCCTGAACAACTTTTTTTTTGTTTCCCTGATGGAAAAAAGCCTTCCTCAATGCAAAGGGAAACATTTTGCCAATGTGGAAGAGTGAAACAAAAAATGGCTGAAGCACCAAAAGGCATCAAAACTGATGAGTTCAAAAACTGTTTTGAGCAGTGGAAAAAGCATCTCATAGGAGTATTGCATCAAATGAAGTTTACTTTGAAGGTGACTAAAGTTTAAACACATAAGAATATACACAATTTTTAATAAATGAATTCTGGTTTTTGGGTCCCTCCTTAGATGCTGTCATAAATGTACAGCTTGCGTGGCTTCATCTATTCATAAAAGAACACAGAGACAAGTGCTTTCTGTGTCATTAACAATCTAGATCCTTAAAGTTTTAAAAAATAGGACCACACATTTCCCACAAAATTTCTACCTTCAGTGTTTACCATCAAAATAGATGACTTTTCTGATTATGTGAATTTTATGAAAAATTCAAACCATATACTCAAAGTTAATGTTTCTATTTACTCTCACAACACCTAATGCTACAACTATTTGACTTTGGCATATGTTGAAAAGGGTGTAATTTATTGTGTGATGCCTAAGCACCACCAAAAGTATAGATAGGGTTACAGATTGTATAAAGTACATAGATAAATATATACTCATATTATATACAATGTGTGTGCATATGTATATAATTGGGCTCATATAATATATAGTATGTTCTGTGTCCCATATTTTTAAACTTAATATTTGTTGTGGTGGCCCAGTTTCAAGATGCTAAAATTTTTTCCACATTTCAATGTTAAAATGATTGAAGAAATATTAAAATTGAAGGGGAGGTCTGTAAAAGTATTTTTAAAACAGGGAAGGATGCCACAGTAGAGCAGAAACTTCTAGGATGAAATAAGAGTTTATCAGCCAGACCTGAGCACTTTATCCAATCAAAAAGTCCTTTGACCCTATTTAACAGTTATCTCCTGATAAAGGTATAGGCTAGATGTGTCTTTATTTTCATTTGTTTCCAGAAATCTTTTAATTTCTGCTTTGATTTCTGTGTTGACCCAGGAGTTATTCAGCATCATGCTATTTAGTGTCCATGTCTTTGTGGGTTTGGGGGTATCTTTGTTGGTGTTGATATTTATTTTTATTCCACCATAGTCTGAAAAGGTACATGGCAGTATTTCGATCTTATGAAATGTGTTTATACTTGATTTACATATGAGGATGTGGTCATTCTTGGAGTAAGTTCCATGTGGTGATGAGTAGAATGTATATTCTGTGGTTGTTGGGTGGAGTGTTCTGTAGGTATGTATTAAGTCCATTTGGTCAAGCGTCAAGTTGAGGTTTCAAATCTCCTTATTGATTTTTTTTTAATCTAATTTTTTTGTTACTCTCTTAGGTCAAAATGACATTTTGTTTTAAACTACTGTATTCAAGTATTTCGTGGCTGAGCATTTTCTGATATTTTTAATGACTATTTGCATGTTCTATTAATTTTTTTGTTTCCTTTGCTATCATATTTGTCATTCTTTTTGATTTATAAGAGCTCTTGGTATATTACTACCTCTTGAATAAAATATTTTACCCATCTCTTCTTCAATGTTGTTATGAGATGTGAGAAAGACTATATAGCAGGTCAAATATCATTTCAGCATACAGTATTTCAATATAAATATTTTTCTACAAGGAAATTTCACAAGCATCTTTGATATGCCCGGTTGTTTTTGCTATATGTACTTACATGGTATTTGTCAATCATTTCCCTAATGGCTTTTTGGCACTGGTATCATTCTAGGAATGGACTTTCTCTCCCATCAACTATAAAAATATTCTCCTATTTTTTCTTCTAGAGATATTATTTAAATCATTTTAAACATTTAAAAAATTTAATTTGCCTGGAATGTATTTTTGCATTTAATGAGAGGTAGGAATCTAACCTAACCTTTCCTAAACAGAAAATCAAACCAGCTGCATCTACACAATCTACTGATTATGATTTGAACTGATTTCAAATAACAGCTTCATTGACTACAAAATTAATGTTGCTATCATAGCTCTCTGTTCATTCTGCTATAGTAAACACATCTTACATTAGCATTAGCTATGTGTCTCTTTCTCCCGTAGAACAGCATCCTGAGTTGTCACTGTGCCTATCATATAGTTGATGCTCAGGAAGTACTTGACAGATAAATGAGGGAGTAAGTGAATGTTCTCCTGAGTCACATGTGCTAAGTATTGATTCTGTAAGAGCAACAATGTTAGACAAAGTCAACTGGCCAGAAGCAGTTCTCTGTAAGCATTATATTGTACAGCTGTACTTAAACCACAGCACATAACACTAGATGGAGCCCCCTTTTCTTCAAATATTTTCAATTTTTCGAAATAAATGTACGTCTGAACTACTTTAGATATCTTCTTTCAAACAAATGGTTATTTGTAAGTCAAAATATGCCAATCTAAGTGGGTTTCCATTAAATCAGCAGTCCCCAACTTTTCTGGCATCAGGGACTGGTTTTTGTGGAAGACAGTTTTTCCAAGGACTGGTGAGAGGGATGGTTTCAGGATGATTCAACTAACATTTATTGTGCACTTTATTTCTATTATTATTACACTGTAATATATAATAAAATAATTATACAACTTACCATTAAAAAAATTGTGTGAATGGAAGTGGTAAATAAAATGGTGAACAAGCCTCATGTGGATGAAATCAGTGTCGGATTCTGACTTAAAGCCTGACACCAGATGCAGCTATACAACTGAAGTACATCAACTCACTTGCCACTCACTGATAGGGTTTCCATATGAGTCTGCAAGCAATTGATTTATTATGGTCTCTGTGCAGTCAAACCTCACTGCTAATGTTAATCTGTACTGGCAGCCACTCCCTAGCACTAGCATCACTGCCTCAGCTCTACCTCAGATCATCAGGCATTAGAGTCTCATAAATAGTGTGCGTCCTTTCGGGAGTGTATGCTAGGCAATATATCTTAGAGGATGAATCCCAAAGAGTAGCTAGTTGAACACAATCTTTAGTCTTTAACATGTGTAGGGAAAGCTAGCTTTTGGTCACATATCTGTTTTTTAGCCATACTATACACTAAAATTGTGAATCACTTGTTAACACCATCTTTAAAATAATAAAGTATAATGTAAGTCAGGAACTGCTAGAAATCTTCACTTATTGTGTAACAGAATGCTTCCTACTGTCTCTGTAATTCCACAGCACTTTGTATAAACATCTATTATAGCAGTACCAAAGGGGACTGCAATTAACTATTTTTTCTATCATACCACTAGACTCAGAGGAATAGGGACAAAGTCATTTAATCTGCATGTCTCACATAGTACTCTGTATATAGCATGCATCTGCTGCTAAATAAATGAATAAAATGCCACATTTAAGTCATTTGCTCATAATGTTGGCCTTTTAAAGCCTGACTGAATGTTGTCTCATAATAGAGTATAAACTCACCTAGGGTTTTAAAAATTGCTAATATTAATTAGGCTTGAAACGAAGATTTGGGGTTAATTTGCCTTATCAAAGAATAAGCTTGTTACCATTCTCTAGCACTTTCAGTAGAGATTATCAAAGTGTATCAGCTAAAACAGCCTGCACCTGCATGCTCAGGGCACTATGTGACAGTCTTAGATTCTTGCATCCTTTATTCTCCTTTCATGTTGCATCTTTTTCTTTAAAGTATAACTTTAAAGTATTACCTACTCTAGGAATCCTTGCATGTTCAGCCTTATCTCTGTTGGGGAGGGGGCTCTAAATTTATTAGAGAATGTTTAAGGACTCTTAAAGAGCTGGTGCTCTTGGTGACCTGACACCCAGGTTCTGGTTTGTGCTGACTTCAGGCAGGGTTCAGCCTGGTAACCAGCAATTATGGGCTTCTACATTTTCCCATGTAATGTGAACCTCTCTTCTCCAAGCATTCATTCTTTTGTTGTAGCGTCAAAGCTTTCACTACAAACATTGTATCAACCCAATAAACTAATTATTGCTCATTTGAGAGATACTGTGATGCCAAACACAGTTTGTTCCTGTATTGTTTTTAACAATTACTAAATAAAAATGGTAGTGTATAAATAAGAAATGGGAGTCAACAATTTCCTGTCCCTAATGAGCAAGAATATTCACAAATGCAGGCACTTCTGGATCCATCTGTAGAGCAGTGCATGCAAAAAGCCTCAAAAGTCCCCTTTTAATTCCATCCCAAATAGGTATGTAACTATATCAAAGATAAACTCAGATGTCACTTAATAATTATTTTAAGACCCAGCAAACGGAAGGAGTAGAAATTACTACAGACTCCAAACAGCAAGACAAGAGAAAAAGGAAACTAGTGATTAGCAACAAATATTAAGATATGAGACTGTTTAAAAAAAACAGTTAATAAAAGGGAAAAATATCAAAACAAAATATAAATAATAATTTTATACACCCGACTACTAAAATTAAGACTAATTTGCTATTTAAGTGCTCAGCCTAGGTTAGTAATATACTTCAGAAAGGAACAGAAATAAACATAACCTATATATACAATGCATGCACACACACAGAATGCAGGGCTTCTAAGTAATAATGTCTGATAAAGTGAGCTTCTTAACTTAATTAAAAGATTTGGATGAATGATCCTATCTCAGAATAGTATTTTAACTATGTGACTTGCCTGAAAAATAAGCCCAACCATCATACTCTACCACCTCCACAAGGCAGAAAGTAAAGAGGCAGAATCACTTACCTTCACAAGCTCCTGCTGAGGCCATATCTGAATGGGTTCTACTTGTTGAGGGGTTTGAGTTTGAATACCATATGTGTTGAGAAAAACCTGAAGGCTAAAGAGTATGGAGGGGGAAAAGAGCAATTTTAAGACAAGTCATTTACAGTTTAGGACATGGTGAAGGGGGAGAATGAAATAGAACAGACCATGTCAACTTGGAGAACATTATCAATTTGTTAATGTCAGAAATATGCCATCTACACTGGAATCCAGAGGCCCTCTTGGATTCTCCATGCAGCATCAGATGGCAACTTTAGGGGCTGGCAAGGAGAGTAAACACTGGTTTTGGGAAACCTCAAACTGTGTTTGCACTAATTTCTCAAAACTGTGCCCCAGGCAACTCTGGCAGTGGTCATACTCTTTAATATTCACATCAACTAAAACAAAATTATTTTTAAATATGAAGAGAATGATGTGCTGGCACTTAAAGTGACATTAGTGATATCCTTGAAACTCTATCAAGGAGTATCTGAAATTAATCTCTACTGCCATGTTCAATATTGGAAGCATAAAGCAATCATTTTCCCTCCCCCTTCTCACAAAAGAACACACCATCCATCTGAATTTCATACCGTTGGCTTTCTGCTACAAGTGCTACATGGACTACCAAATCATTTTCCAGTGGACCCTATAAGATAGAATAAGGAAAAGAGAAAACATTTTAAAAGACCTGGTCATCATCAGCTACAATGAGAATCAAGGACAACATTAACTATCTCTAAGCAGTTCATTAAAATGATGGACACCAGCTGGCTCTAAGCAGCCGCCTTTCTTTCCTTGCTCTCCACTGCCTGCTAATCAATTTGATCATGTAGACAGAGTAATGGAACACCAAGGAATGGAAAGTCATAAATCTCATCACTACCAGAGGGGCTAGCCTGTCAGGGCTATTTTGAATGATGCATAAGAGTAGTTTGGGGACTGAGAGTCATTTTCCATCATTTAATTCTGAAGGGAAGAGGAGGAACTAAAAATAAAAACCCGATTTATATATTCTCTGTAGAAAAAAATTATTGCAAGCTAAAACAGTTCATTTGACATCTTAACCACATTAAGGTTATTCCCTTTCTTGTTAGCCAATTTTCCTTTGACACCTTATACATCAAAATAGCTTTATTCTAATATACAATTCCTATAATAGAGAATGAACTACCCAGTTGACTATATAATTAACATTATGTTCATTAAACACAAGCTGTTGGACTTAATAGTTCTAATCAAAGATAGTGTTGGATATTTGCTACTCTTGTGTGTGTGTGAAAAAATGCATTATAACATATATTATACATTGTTAAAATGAACCCAATTTTGAGACTGTATATAATTAACAGGGAATATTAAGAAGTACCAATAAATTACAGCATTAGAGAACTCTAAAAATACTGATCAAACATAACTCCTGTAGAGTAATGAATCTAACATTCCCAATAATATGCTGTAAAACACTGGATTTACCATCAATTGGTTCCTCTTGATGATATACAATATGCCACCAGAATTTATGTATGATGAAAGGCAAGAAACAGCAGAATACAAATAACAGCAGTGGATATCACACAATCAAAGGGATGGTTCCCAGAATCATTGTGAAAATGCCATTTCATGCAGACTTTCATGTGATTTAAATGAATGTGTAAGAGAAATACAATTTAACAACCTGACAAAAACAAATATATGTTAAAAATATTATAAAAATTCTATATTTATTTGATAGAGGCTTTACAATTAAATGCTTCTCTAAAGGAGGAGTAAAAAATAATTTTTCAGAGTCTCATCAAGATTTCTAATAACACATGAAAAAATTAAGTCTTATTTCTCTTGGATGAGATATAGTAGTATTTACTTTGTCAAAAGGATGAGCAACCTTAGAGTAGACCATTATCTACAATCTTCAGGACAACTATGGGATTCTTAAATAAAAAGCAAATGAAAACATGTTAGAATACAGACACTATTTCAGTAATAATAAATAAGGGCAGCTTGCAGATTGTAATTGGCAAACTGGAATCTTCTTTTTGAATCACAGGCCTGTTTAGGATATTGTTTCCATTTGTATAAGAGAGTACTTAGATCTAAAATGGCTACTACACATGTTGAACCACAAAGAGCATCTGGTTATGGACTACTAGATGATTGAAGAATTCATTCATTGTAAATATTCAGCATTTCAGAAAGCTCTGACTCAAGAACCATCTACCATAATGAGTTTAGGCTTTCATAGGGCTCCTCATCCCCTTCACCACTCACAGAAAGAATTCAGCAAGGGCATTCTCACTCTTATAACACTCTTCCTTTCATTGCCAAAGTTAAAGCCATCTTTTCTCTGTTTCTGTCATTTTCTTCAAACCACCACCATTGTTGTCTGAAGCCCACGAAGTCTCTTTGATACAATTTCCTAGTAGTAATTAATACTTTCTTTTCTAAATGGTATTTTCCCTAATAATACTGTAATAATTTCTGCATATAGGTTCAAAACTACACACATACACATACATGTATATTTTATATATATACTCAAGCCCTTTGTGGTTCTAGTATTCTCCATTTTGCATTCATTCATTCACTCATTCATTTGACCACAAGCACACTAATATACAAGGTTTCATATTAGACCTTGATTTACAAGATGAATATGACCCAGTTTCCTTCCTTGAGGATTTTAGAGTCTACTGGAAGAGATGGATAATAGATAAGTTTTCATATATGTGTTTATTATCACATAAAAGTTTTTCACCAGTATCTTTCTTTGGCAGATCTACCTCATTAAAATAAACTGGCTGCAGGACATTGCATTATATGGATATACCATACTTTATTTATTTATTTATTTTTTTTTGAGTCAGAGTTTCACTCTGTCACCTAGGCTGGAGTGCAGTGGCACACTCATGGTCACCACAGCCTTTACCTGCTGGGCTTAGGGGATCCTTCCACTTCAGCCTTCCAAGCAGCTGGAATTTGCCACTGCCTTGGCTAATTTTTTTATTTATTGTAGAGACAAGATCTCACTATGTTGCCCAGGCTGGTCTTGAACCCGTGGGCTCAGGCAATCCTCTCTCCTCAGACTCCCAAAGTACTGGAATTATAGGTGTGAGCCACCATGCCTGGCATCATATTTTATTTTTTAAATGTTTATTTTGATGGACACTTAGGTGGTTTCCAATTTTTCAACTCTGCAGAGAATATAATAATCGTCTTTGTCTCACAGAGCTGCTAAAGATTTAGGGAAAGAACAGAGTACTGAGCACAATATTTGATGCATAAAACACTCAAAAAAGGCACGAATTCTTGCTGCAACTGTAGTCACTTAATGTTATTTTCATACCTCTCCTAGGACAGCTGCTCCCCTCTTTCTTGTCTAGATTTGTTGTAATACTTGTGTTGCCCTAGATCCCAATTGCTGCCACAATCTAAGACATTTGGACCATCCATCATCCTATTTTTATATGGCTACTTCTTCCCCAAAGAATTCCAAACATTTATTTAAAGAAATCCTCTTGTAACTTATCTTTCTTAATGCTTTGGTCTGAATGTGTGTGTTCTCCCAAAAATCATGTAGAAATTTTAACCCCCAGGGCTTGGGGAGAAGTGTTGGGAGGTGATTAGGTCAGGGGATCAGAAACCTCATGAACAGGATTAATGTCCTTATAGAAGAGGCCCCAGAGAAACTCCTGGCCCTCTCCACCATGTAAGGACACAATGAGAAGGCACATCTATGGAACCAGAAAGCAAGCCCATGCCACACACTGAATCTGCCAGCACATTGAACTTGGACTACCCAGCTTCTAGAACTGTGAGAAATAAATTTCTGATGTTTATATGCCACTCAGTCAATGGTATTTAATTATAACAACCTGAATAAGGGAAGACAACTACTACCTACATTTTTCTCCTTTCATTTCTCAAACATAAGACTATAGCTATTTCCTTTCCTTTATTGCATCTGCAACTCTACCCTCTGCCTTCTACATAAGTCCTTGGTCATGTATTCATCCCTCCCCACCAAATCTCATCTACTCAGGGAGTTTTTAAATTATTGCAGATAATTCCATGATTATATTTCTAGTCTTGAGTTTCATTTCCCACATTTTTAACTGCTTTCTGGATGTTTTATCTTGGCTATTTCCAAAGTTAATTGCTTGAAAACTCAACAACTTATCTACACCTACCCCACTCCCACCCCAAACAGCCTCTTATTCTTTATACTTCAATGGGTTATTCGAGCTCAGAACCTCAGAATCATCTTTGATGTCTCTGTTTTACCTTCTGTATGCAATTAGTCACAAGAATCCTGTTAATCCTTCCCTCATGATGTATACTGAATCTTGATTTTGTTGCATTTCTATAGCAACATTCAAGATTTAAAAATAACAAGAGCAAACACTTTACATAACTACATTCTGCATACTACAAACTGTTTTAAGTGCTTTATCCAACTATTACCCCCATTTTACAGATTAAAAATGAGGCATAGAAAGCTTATCAAACTTATTCAAGGGCACAGACCTAGCAAAAAGCAGAGCTACAGACCCAGGTACTCTGTACAGTTTGTGCTCATAACTACTCACTTATCCTGCCTCTCGAAGAGTGGAAAGAGGGCAGGTTTTAGGTGGAAAGACCCACATACGAGTCCATAGTGTCACTTTCTCCAGCAACGATCCTGGTCATCTAATAGATGCCTTAAGTTTACCATGGACAAAACTGAACTACAGATTTTCATCCTTAAATCCACTCACTTCCAAAACATTCCTTATCTCTATAAGTTCCCATAATGAACTCATTTGACTCTGCCTAAATATGTATAAATCATCATCCTTGATCCCTCTTTTTCCTTCAAATCATATAACCAATGACAGCTAAAATAAATAACCAACCAATCAAACAACCAACCAAATAAATAAGTAAAATGGCAACACTTATGGAGTACCAGGTAGTTATATTAAATTATTTACTCATCAAAACACCCCTATGCCATGCGTGGTGGCTCACATCTATAATCCCAGCACTTTGGGAGGTGGAGGCAAGAGGATTGCCTGAGTCCACAGGTTCAAGACAAGCCTGGGAAACTTGACAAGACCTCGTTTCTACAACAAATCAAAAAATTAGTTGGGCATGGTGGTGCATAACTGTAGTTCTAGCTATTTGGAAGGCTACAGTGGAAGGATTGCCAGTAAGTCAAGGCTATGGTGAGCATGCCACTGCGTTCCAGCCTGGGCAACTGAGTGAGACTCCAACTCAAAAACAAAACAAATAAAAAAAAAATTCACCTCATTAGGTAGGTTACCATGATTATTCTCATTTACTGATGAGAAAACCAAGGAACAGAGTGGTTAAAAAGTATATACAACATAATACAGCTATTACATATAGCCAATAAGTGACAAGGTAGGGATTCAAAACTATGCAGTCCAATCTACTTCTTCTTCTTCTTTTTTAATCTTAAAGCTTTTACTTTGAGATATGATGGAAAAGTCTTACAAGTACACATGGAAAAGATATGATCACCATTGAGAACAATTTAATCAGAAAGCTTCAATGCCTGTCAGCTAATGTTGGAGTGAAATTCTGGGAGATGACATGTGCAGGGCTGAAAGGATAGACAATTAGTATTCCTCTTCTTCCTTTCACTCTCCTTTAACTGAAACCACACTAACCTCTTCATAATCCTTCTCAAGGGCAGCCATGTCCTTGCAGGCCTCAGAAAACTCTCCTTCCTCCATCCCTTCACCCACGTACCAGTAAACAAAGGCACGCTTGGCATACATCAGGTCAAACTTATGGTCCAGGTTAGCCCAGGCCTCAGCAATGGCGGTGGTATTGCTCAGCATGCACACAGCTCTCTGTACCTTGGCCAGGTCTCCACCAGGCACCACGGTGGGAGGCTGGTAATTAATGCCAACCTTGAAGCCAGTGGGACACCAATCCACAAACTAAATGCTGGGCTTGGTCTTGATGGTGGCAATGATGGCATTGATGTCTTTGGGAACCACATCATCATGGTACAACAGGCAGCAAACCATGTATTTACCAGGGCGAAGGTCACATTTCACCATCTGGTTGGCTAGCTCAGAGCAAGCACTGGTGATCTCTGCTCCACAAAGTTGTTCATGGAGTTTTCTCAGAAGAGATGACAGGGGCATATGTGGCCAGAGGGAACTGAATATGGGGATAGGGCACCAGGTTGGTCTGGAATTCTGTCAGGTCAACATTCAGGGCTCCATCAAATCTGAGGAAGCAGTGATGGAGGACACAATCTGGCTAATAAGGTGGTTAAGGCTATTGTTGGTTGGGTGCTCAATAGCGAGGTTTCTATGACAGATATCATAGATGGCCTCATTGTCTACCATGAAGGCATAATCAGAGTGCTCCAGGATGGTGTGGTTGGTGAGGATGGAGGTGTAGGGCTCAACTACAGCTGTGGAAAGCTGGGGGTCTGGGTAAATGGAGAACTCCAGCCTGGACTTCTTGCCGTAATCCACAGAGAGACATTCTGTCAGCAGGGAGGTGAACCCAGACCCAGTTCCCCCACCAAAGCTGTGGAAAAACAAGATGCCCTCAAGTCTGTTTGCGAATTTGGTCCAAGACAGGTCAATGATCTCCTTACCAATGGTGTAGTGCCCTCAGGCATAGTTGTTGGCAGCATGTTCCTTGCCTGTGATGAGCTGTTAAGGGTGGAAGAGCTGGCAGTAGGTACCAGTGCGAACTTCATCAATGACTGTGGGTTCCAGATCTACAAACACTGCCCTGGGCTCATGCTTGCCAGAACCTGTCTCACTGAAGAACATGTTGAAGGAGTCATCTCCTCCTCCAAATGGTCTTGTCACTTGGCATCTGGCCATCAGGCTGGATGCTGTGTTCCAGGAAGTAGAGCCCCCAGCAGGCACTGCCAATTTGGACACCAGCCTGGCCGACGTGGATGGAGATAAACTCATGCATAGTGGGTAAGGGTTAGGAGAAAAAGGCAACTGGAGCAGACACAGGGTCCCGGTTACTGTCCCCAACAAGCTAAGAGTCTAAGTAACGCATTCAGTCTACTTCTTAATCATTATAGTATACTCTCTGCCTCTGTAGTGTGCTATTAATACACCAATAAGCCCCATTGGCTCTGTCTCCAAAATATGGCTCTAACATACTACTACTCTCTATCTCCATTGCTAATACTACGCTTCTTAAACTCACCATAATCTTTCACTTGGTCAACTAACTGGCCTACCTACATCAGTTGTAAACCCCACCCATTCACAGTAGTCCATCCTGCCAACAGCAATAAGGATGCTTTTTTTCAAAAGTGTAATTCAGATCAATTCACCACCACTCCATCCCACACGCATATTAACACATGCATATCCTGTTTAAAACTCTCCGGTAGCTTCCTATCACCCTTAGAATAAGAACAAAACTGTTTATCAGGCCTATAAGGCCCTACATGATCTAGCTCCTACCCACTTCTTTTTCATTCTCCTTTTCTTCACTGTGTTTCAGTCATGTGTTCTCTCTATCCCTTGAACATGCCAACTGTGCACCCATAACAGGGCCTTTGTGCTGGTTACACTTGTTTGTTATTTTTTCCTCTAGATTGTTAAGTAAATGCCTTCTTATTATGTAGGTCCCAACCATCAACCCTTCCTCACAGGCCTTCTCTTTCCACCATGGCCAAAGCTATTCTCCCAGGAATCTCCAGCCTCAATCTATCACTTTAACTTATGTTGTCTACCTCATAGTACTCTTCATCTCCAGAAATTATGTCACATTATTTATTGTTATTGACTCCCACCAGAAAGTAATTCCCTGAGGGCAGAGGTCTTGATATATCTTATTCAGCACTATATCCCCATTGCCTGGGACATATAGATATCATTACTGTGTGATGAATGACTGCCCAGGCAAGTTTCTCAAGTCTGTAATAATCTGTAGAATGGGAATAATAATATTTACCTTATTAAATATTGTAAGATGGAACAAAAGATAGCATGTAAAATATTTATAAACTTTGATATGCTACAAAAATTATATTTATACTATTATTTGTTGTGTGATTCTCTATATCACTTTACTTCAATAAGTCTGTTTTCTCATATGTAGTTTGGAAATAATAAAAGTGTGTACTTCATAAGGTTATGAGGGTGATACATAACATAATAAACATTTAACAGTGGCAAACGATAAGAGCTCAGCAAACATCAGCCTTTTCATCATCTCCAGTAACCCTGGGTCATTGCAATAGGCTTCCTCAGCTGCTTCATACCTGACTTTGCCCATCTTCTGCACTTAATACTCAGGTTAATTTTCTTATATAAGTGATTTGCATGAAGGAGACTGTCAAAAATATTTGTTAAATGAATAAAGAAAAGGGAAGAGAGATAGGTGAGTAAATGGATATCCTTATATAATGTTTGGAACATCAATTTTCTGTTCCAAAACCAGTGTTTAGCAGATAAACTTCAAACTTCCTGAGGGCCTCTACAGCTTAGCTGCTACCTACGGTTCTCTGTTTGTCTCCTACCTGTGTTAGAACACTCCACTAGAAAAAACAGTTAACTTATGTCCAACCCAAGTTTCTGTCCACTGATCTACATTTGGACTGTCCCTTCTGTTCCTTTGTCTATCCTGACTCACTCTTTCATGCCAGTCTTCTCCAATCCCCACCCCCCGCAAATCAGGGTGTCCAAATGCCTTCTGTTCCTACTAGCAAGAGCAGGTATTGTCTTTATGAGGCACTTGGCACTAGTCCTGGACTGCCTCAAACCATCTCTTTGGAAGGGTTATTTAGCTTTTGGAATCAGTATGAGTGGCCTGTGTAACTACAGAGTAAGCCCTTTGAAGGGCCTCTCATGCTACTTTTGTTGACTGGGATGTAGGAAATACCTTACACTAAAAGAAAGGCAATTGGTATCCACCTGATAGAAAGAGGAACGGTCTTTTTTAGCATTCCTGATTACATTTATTAGCAATTCACAAATCTTCCCTTGAGAATACATGACAAATGTTTGTAAATATAAGCAAGGATATGTTTAACAAAAGCAAATAATCATAGCTAAATGTACACATATTTATATAAGCTATAAAGGAATGTGCATGGTCATGCTAACCATATAATTGAGGAAAAACAACCTGTAGTTGGAAATATTCTAATTCAAAATTTTCATTTCTATAAAGCCAGATTGTATTTTTCCTTTTTTATATTGTGACACAAAAATATAACATAAATTTAGCATCTTAACCATTGTAAAGTATATAGTGGAAGGGGAATTTTTACAGCCTAACTTTTCCATATGCCGGGCACTAACTATATTAATATTGCAACTCATTTTGCTCAATATTTAAAATGATCGTAATTAAGACACTGCATGTACATCTGTCTAGATTCTAGTTTTTAAATTGCTAAAATCAGGTCAAAGTAGTAAGGCTAGGAGATTTGCAGCTGGGAGCTATAAATAAAACAGTGTAATACAACTTTCAAAGGGCATTCAGTGAAATCTTAATGTGAATGTGCTCTAATAGTTTTTTTCCTCCTTGTTCTTGTTAATTTTTTCAACAGATAATTCATTCGTATGGCTCAGAAATTTAAAAATTATGAAAATGTTTTCAGTGTTATGTCTTTCCCACCTGGAGTCCTCTTACCCCTCAGTTCTCCACTAACAACCAGTAATTGCAATGACTATTTATGCCTTGTTCAAGAGTTCCCTCATGGCTATAACAGCAAACAAGTATATATATTCTTATTTTTTCACATTTCTACACAAAAGATACTCTTAGCACTTTTTTCTACTTAATAATTACATATCATGGCACTCTTTTCCATAAATTAGTACAGAGAACACGTCCTTGCTTTCATTCTAACTGCTTAGTATTCCATTTTGTAGATGTGCCATACTTATTAGTGTCATCTTTTCACATTTTTAATCATTTAAGGCTAGTCAACCTTTTGCACTGAAATCTCTGTAAATGATTACAGTTACATAGTGGCACCATTAAACATCAGGTTTTAATTTTGCTTATAAGAGCAAATAAGCACTCAAGCTACATCATTCAGAGGCATTGCTACCACTGGATTACATGGCTTACTAGAAGACTTACTGGAAAAGATTAGTACGTTTGGATTTGGGAAAGGAGGCAGTGAGAAGAATCTGAATATTTTCTAGTAGGGCACAGAAAGATGCACGGATGTCCATTTAAAACTTATTCATAAGAATAATGACAGCATATTGATAAATTTTATTATTTTATTGCTTTTGCTTTGTAGTCTGGTTTAGAATGTAAAGGAATGAATATATCTTGATAGCTTGCTATATGTTATTCAAATATTTTGCTGTGTACTCTCACAAGAACTCCTGCCCTAAAGATGAGGAAATTGAAATGAAGTTAAAGAATTTGTCAAAGCCCATACATCTCGTCAGTGATATAGCTTAACCTGACTGCAAGTACATCTGCAGCCAATATGGCATATGCCATAGTATGTATTTCACAGATTGCATACTACTTGCTATATTAGGCAATGTTCTCCAGAGAAACAGAACAGAGAGAGACAGAGAAGAAGGATTTATTATAAAGATGGGCTCAAACAATTATTGAATCTACCAAGTCCCAAAATCTGCTGGGTTACTTGGCAGTCTGAGTCTGCTGGAGACTCGGGAGGGTAGGTTCAGTGTAGTTCCAGTCTGAAGGTTGACAGGCTCAAGATCCAGGAAGAGCTGATGCTTCAGTTCAAGTTCAAAGGAAGGAAAAAAAGTCAATGTCCCAGTTTGAAAGCAGTCTCACAAAGAGACCCCTCCTCTTGCCCAGGGGAGGGTCAAGCCTTATTGTTCTGTTCAGGCTTTGGTTGGATGAAACCCATACACATTAAGGAGGCAAATATGCTTTACTCAGTATACTGGTTTGAATGGTAATCTCACCAGGAACACCCTCACAGAAACCAAGAATAATGTTTGGCCAAATAGTTGGATAGCTTGTAGTCCAGTCAAGTTGACACATAAAATTAATCATCACATAGCTGCAGGATTCAGAGGGTTACATTCAGAGGGAGCACAGTGGTGCAAGGTCCCACCAACAGTCTACTCTTTGACCACTTGAGATCAAGTTTTTAAGAAGAAAATTCACCTTCAGGTATTGTTAACAAAACACTGGTTTTTATCTGCTTTTTTGATAGAATATAATTCTTTAGTTTGTGGCAATTAAATTTAAAACTTCCTTTTCTATTAAATAATCTATATAGTATGTAAAGCTCTTAATTCTTATTTTTGCAACACTGTATTGAGCTCTAGTATAAGTAGTTTTATTTTTAATATGTCCTATATGTTGCATAAAATAATCTACGGTGGCTGGCTTAAATAGGTCTTTTATTGAAAGAGAGGCAAGGGAGGAGAGAAAGAAGAAAAGATATGAAAAAGAAGCCAACTAGCAAAGGGTCACCCCTCATCTGAGGCTGATCCTGTCTCAAGGGCAGTGCATTTAAAACATTCAATGCCTCTGCTTTGAGGGCCTTACAGAACATGCATTTATACTCATTAGCCTTCATCAGGAGGTTCTGGCAACATCCAGCATTTTTTCATTAAACTCATTTTTCAGCAAAACCTCACTAGCTGAAGAACCAGGCAAATGCTTTATACATCTCAATTCCAACAGGAGAAACCATATCCCTGGTATTTCTCCCGCTGGAGCCACGTAACAGGCTCCAGAGGTTTGATACCAGCACATCCTGACTGACATGCACTGGCATCTTGTTCTGATATTTCTAACCAACCCAAAGCAGAAACATGGAGAAAATGAATATGAAACCAGAGGAAAGTTAAATAGAACTGTCAAAGGAATAACAACATTAAGCACGTTTGAAAAGCTAAACGGCTCAAGAGTAGAGATGGCCAGGGAGAAAATGGCCCTTTTGGACCCATGCATTTATATGTTGGATTAGCTATATGAGCTTTCTATTTAAGAGGAAAACAAATGAGTTTTTAAAAGTATTCCAGACCTCACATACACAGTTTCAAATGCTCGAATGAATAAGTCAGGCAATGATTTCTGATGGCAGTTATTTCAAAGACTGCAATTATCTTAGAAGAGAATACTGAACGCTTTATCACAATGAATTGATTTATGAAACTGTTTTCACCCCTTTCTAAGTACTTGCTGTAACTAGATGTTTCTATATTTTTATCTTTAAAAAACTACAGTGCTTATGGTCTTGTCTACTGCCCCAGAAACAATGCTAAAATGACCACAAGAGCCCAGGTAGAGAAACTCTGAATCATGGTGTTCTCATAGCTTTAATCACAACCAAGGGGGAGAATAAATACTGAGAAACTTACAGAAACACAAGAAAATCAATATCAGGAAAGATTAGTTAAATGAAGGCGAAACAGAGGAGGAAGAAGAAGAAGAGGGAGAGTATAGGGTCCAAGAATCTAGTCATTTCAATTTCAGGGTTTTTGTGTCCCTGAACCCTAGGTGGTGGGCTATAACCAAAGAATGGCTGCTCATGATAGACAAAAGGAAGCCAGACTTTAGAATCATGGGAAAAATAGAAGAAAGTACAGCAAGGCAACTTGTTTTTGGTGTTTCTCCTTTGGGTACTGTACTGCCTGGTGTTTCAGCTGAAAATGTAGATAGAAGGAGCCATTTTGATCATCTGGCTGTGGGGGGAGGGTCATGGAAGAGGTGGAAGGGATCTATGAGACAGACTAAGCAGGATTCCACTTAAACCACAGCAGTGCAATTTCAACTATATTACATGCTGAAATTCTACTCAAGATTTTGTCTGAAAATGAGTTTCCTGGATAAAAATCAGTAACCCACTTGATGGATGATAAGACTGAGGTGGCAGAGGGTAAATGGCCCAGGTCCCTTTGCAAGTTAGTGGCAGACTCCGAAGCAGAATTGGGTCTCCAGACTGACTCTGCACTAGAACTTAGGGTTTTTGTGTCATTTAAAAGGACCTCAGGTGTTAGGTTTACAACCAGGAGTTCTCTCCACTAAATCCGATGACTGCATCTTACTGGCTATACAGTAAACTTCTCAGTTCACTAGAGAACTGCCAGGCGTATCATTCACTTATGAGTAGAAATGAATATCATGGCCACATGTGCAGTTATTAATATCACAGGTAAAAGCAACGTAAGAAGAATGGTCTGATGGGGGAAGGGTATAGGAACTGCTTTACTTTCTCTTCTGGCACTAGGTGTTCATCTCAAGGACAAAAAGACTAGGTCAGAAAGACAGTGCCAGGACCAACCTGTAGTAAGATTTATAATCACTGGGTCAGATCAAACAGCTACAGAGGCACCCAGCAGCCTTTAGAGTCCAACAAGCCTTTAGCTAGATAATGCCTTCTTCACTGAGTTGAGGTCCAAGTGCTTCTAGTGTGGATTATCACAGGGGAGTTGAATGTGGAGAACACATTCTACCACCAATATTAGTAAGTGAACCTAAGGGTTTTCTACATCAGTGAGATCATAATTCAACAGTTAGTACACTACAAATGTTTCTGTCTTGAAGGGTTTGTGCATTTGTTCATGCATCCAGACACCATGGTAAACATTAGGGATGGCAAAGAGATGAGTGAAACACTACCTGAGTAACCTCCTCAGGTCTCCTCCCATGGTGGTAGCTTTTCTGTCCTCTTAAAAAATCCTGCTTTCTCACTTAAAAAAAAAAAAACAACAAAAAACAAAAAACACTATCCCTCTTCTTTATGAACTCACCATACGAGAAGACAATTATATGTGCAGTTCAGTAGGATACTAAATATGGGCAAGGAAGGGAGCATTCAATTTAGCCTCAAGAAATTGAGGAGAACTTCATAGAAAAGATATGTCAGCTGTTCTCAAAGGATAAAAGCTTGCCATTAATGAACTTATTCAGTTAATAGTTGTCATTTACTATGTGTTAGACCAATAAGGCAATACAACAAAGTCCTTCTCTCATGAAACTTACATTGCAATGGGAGAGATAGATGATTAAACATATATATATAATAATTAGATACTAAAAATCATTGATAAATACCATAATAAAAGTAAAGGGTGATATAGTAGAGTGAAAAAGACAGAGGTTACTTTAGAGTTATGGCCAAAAAAAATAACTCTCTTAGAGGGTGCCATTAAATCTGAGACTTCATTCAGAGACAAAAAGAAGTATGCTAAGCAATGACCTGGTAATGACTCTTCAGGAAGAACAGTAGGTGCAAAGATCTCGGAATGGAAAAGGCTTAAAATATGTGTCTGGAGCACAACAGGTAAGCAAAACAGTGACAAGAGGTGAGGGTGGAGACAGTTAAGGTCAGACGGGGCCTCATAGGCAACAAAGCATTTGGCTTTCAACTAAGAGGAATGAAAAGTTACTAAAAGGATTTCAAAAAACAAAAAGCCTAAACGTAATTTATATTTCTGGAATAATAGTAATAAACACATATATAGTACTTACTATGGGCCAGGCCCTGCCTAAGCACTTTAAATATACATTAACTCACATGATAGTGGCTCTTGCTGCTATACTGATCTAGTTTGCAGAGGGCAGAGTAGACATGTGAATGTCAGCTGGAGCCTGCAGTTGAGAGATGGTGGCAACCATCTCTCAACTGCAGGCTCCAACTGACATGAAGAGTGAGTGGAAAGGGAGCAAGTGAAAAGATTTGGGGAATAATTAGAAAATAGAATTAAGAGGACTGGATTTGAAAGGGGAGAAGTAGTGAGTCAGGCAGAGAGGAATCAAAGATGACGCCTATGCTTTTACAGAGTTTAAAGGAAGGAGTGTTCAAGAATGCTCAATGTCTGACTAAAAATCAGACTCGAACTTGAAAAGAGATCCCTGGATTTATCAATTAGGAGATCATTAGCAATCTTTTGTGTGTGGTTTTAGCAGAGTAGTATTATAAGCAGCTAAACTGTGCACTACAAGGAATGACTGAAAGTTGAGGAAATGGAGACAGTGCAAGTATTTTTCCAAGATGTTTGAAAGAAGAAAAGTTGAGAGAGGTCATCAAGAGAGAAGAACAGTTGAGGAACACTTAAACAAGTCTAGAGAGTCAGGGAAATAAAAAAAAAAATAGAGGTAAAGGTACAAAACACAGAAGAAAGAATGATTATCAACTGGAACAGCTTAAAGGTGGAGGGAAAAAAGATGGGTGAGTTGATGCCTGGGAATGGAGGCTTTCCTTATTTTGGGGGGATTCAGAAGAAAATATTCAATCATAATTAGAGGCACAAATCTTAGCATGTACTAGAATCTTTAGTTTTTTTATTGTTGTTGTTGTTGTTGTTGTTTTTTGGTGAGTCGGAGTCTCACTTTGTCACCCAGGTTGGAGTGCAGTGGTATGCTCACTGCCACCCCAACGTCGACCTGCTGGGCTCTGGCGATCCTTACATGTCAGCCTTCCAAGTAGCTGGAACTGCAGGTGTGTGCTACTGAGCCTGACTAATTTTTGACTTATTGTAGAGATGAGGTCTAGCCAAGTTGCCCAGGCTGGTCTCAAACCCAGGGACTCAGGCAATCCACTCGCCTTGGCCTCCCAAAGTGCTGGGATAACAGGCTGAGCCATCGAGCCCAGTCAGACTCCTTAGTTTTAATTTGATTTTCATAAAGACTTTTGAGAACTTAAAGTTTCATCTCTTACTTTTAACAATTTTGACTTAATAAGTAACAAGTAAGGGTTCATGCTCTGCTCCATAGAATCATTCATTCTTCATTGCCACATTTGATTCATGTTACTGAGCTGACTTTACAGTTTCTTCTGATTTGTGATATGATTAGAAGAGTCATAGCCAGTGTCTAGTTATCTGGCCATGCAGTAGTGTCAATGCATCATCATATGCCATCTGATTCAACAAACTGCAGACTCCAGTGACAGAAAGTATATTTTACATAGGGCTGGGAAAACAATAAGATGCTCACACAGACGTCCCGCGCCGAGAGTCGCCGCGGCTTCCTGCTCCAACAGTGCTTGGACGGAACCCGGCGCTTGTCTCCCGCCCCGACAGGCCGCTCAGAGCCAGCCCTCCGCCTCCGCCACTGCCTCGCTGCGCACTCCGACCGCCCCGAGGCCGCCGCCGCCGCCCCCGCCCGTTCTCAGCCACCGCTCTGACGACCGCGTCCACCTCGCAGGTGCGCCAGAACTACCATCAGGACTTGGAGGCCGCCATCAACCACCAGATCAACCTGGAGCTCTATGCCTCTTACGTCTACCTGTCCATGTCGTACTACTTTGACCGCGATGATGTGGCTTTGAAAAACTTTGCCAAATACTTTCTTCACCAATCTCATGAGAAGAGGGAGCATACTGAGAAACTGATGAAGCTGTAAAACCAACGCGGTGGCCGCATCTTCCTTCAGGACATCAAGAAACCAGACCGTGATGACTGGGAGAACGGGTTGAATGCCATGGGGTATGCATTACACTTGGAAAGAAACGTGAACCAGTCACTAGTGGAACTGCACAAACTGGCTACTGACAAAAACAATCCCCACTTGTGTGACTTCATTGAGACACATTACCTGAATGAGCAGGTGAAATTCATCAAAGAATTGGGTAACTACGTAACCAACTTGCACAAAATGGGAGCCCCTGAATCTGGCATGGCAGAATATCTCTTTGACAAGCACACCCTGGGAGACAGTGATGACAGCTAAACCTTGGGCTAATTTTCCCATAGCTACTGGGTGACTTTCCTGGTCACCAAGGCAGTGCATGCATGTCGGGGTTTCCTTTGCCTTTTCTATAGGTTGCACCAAAATGTCCACTTCAGTTCTTTGATTTGTACCATTCCTTCAAATAAAGAAATTTGGTACTCCCCCCAAAAAAAGATGCTCACACAAATAACTAAGGAGAACACAAAAGTTTAAATATATGCTCAAAATTCACAAAGATTCATAAAATGTATGAAAATTATTTATGAAAATATAGGAAAATTAAATGAGTTACATGAATATGTGACATTCTCCTTGCTTCTGAAAAGGACTTTCTTTTCTTTTTTTTAGTTAGAGTCTAACTCTTATTGCCCAGGCTGGAGTGCAGTGGCAAAATCACCACTCACTGCAGACTCAATCTTCTGGGCTCAGGTGATCCTTCCACATCTGTCTCCGGAATAGCTGGACCTGCAGACACGTGGCACCAAACCCGGCTAAGTTTTTGATTTTCTGTAGCGATGAAGACTTGCTATGTTGCCTAGATAAGCCTCAAACTCCTGGGCTCATGCAATCCTCTTACCTTAGCCTCCCAAAGTGCTGGGATTACAGGCTTGAGCCACACTGTGCCTGGCCTGAAAATGATGTTCAAAAAGCAGGTTTCTTAGGCATTATATTCTAACATTCCCAATTCAATATCATTCATAAGAAGTATGGGATGTAACAGCATAATGTCATCTGAGAAAAGGCAACAGACAATTAAGTTGTATATATACCAAATCAAAACTATCAATATAATTTTTTAATGAAACGAAATTCCAAATTAAAAAGAAACAAATGGCTTGCATGCATACAGAAACAGTCTTAACCAGAGATACATAAAAAGATAACAGAAATTTAACAGATCAAATATTAAACATTTAACTTTTTCTAAGTTGAATGTAGCCTAAAATACATAGTCAAATGGCTCTTTACTGAATGAGGCTAGTATTTCCTTCATGTCCTTCACAATGATTCACAAATTCAAATCTTAACTTGTCTTTTGCAAAACAGCCCAACTATAATGTTTAATCAGTAGACATTATAAAAGGTTATATAAGAAGTATTTAATAGATATCAATCATCAATAATG
Source organism: Carlito syrichta (assembly GCF_000164805.1). Taxonomy (NCBI): domain Eukaryota; kingdom Metazoa; phylum Chordata; class Mammalia; order Primates; family Tarsiidae; genus Carlito; species Carlito syrichta. The sequence goes on along the minus strand of NW_007257860.1, from coordinate 588,337 downwards.
TCAAACTCCCTGAGTACTCAAAACACAAAAATAACTGGAAAAGTGTCCAACTTAGGAGAAAAACAAAAGAATGACAAAAGCTACACAGTGGTTTCATCTTCCTACTGGTAAGTAGCTGATTGGTCAATGAATATTTGATGACCTAGCTATAGAACACTGTGTTAGTTGTTGGTTTGTGAGCTGTAATAAAATAAGACATGCTGCTTACGACTCATCTAGTTTAGTCATAACTAAGGGACTATAGGAACACAGGAAAATGGCATTAATAATGCAAGTCCCATGCAGTAAATGTACACTTTTCACCACACTATATATCACCATGGCTCACCAAGCCACACTTTAGGACGTCTGGGTTTTAGCCTTGGATCTGTACCTGTGTGATTTCAGATATAACACTTCTCTTTGAATCTCCTGCTCTATAAGATGAAGTAACTGAGGATGGTGGTATGCACCTGTAGTCCCAGTTACTCAGGAGGCTGAAGTAGGAGGATTGGTTGAGCCTAGAAGGTTGATGCTACAGTGAGCTATGATCATGCTTGTGAACAGCCCGTCCACTCCAGCCTGGGCACCACAGCAAAACCATAACATAAAAAATAAAATAAAACATGGGGAGTTAAAAAGATGGTCTTAATAATCTTAAAATTTTCTTAATATACTCTTGATATCCTACCATGTATGTGAGGTATATGCACTAAGCATAAGGGTATGACAAACAAGTTTGAACTTTCTTAGGGAAATATGAAGAAATCAGCACCTTTCATTACAGAGCTATGGGGAGCTTTATGGCTTACATAGACACATTAGATCAAAAAAGAAAACATTCCCAAATCTGGGCTAAGATCTACAACAATATGCTTTTGGATCATATATGTTTTGGGGAAGGAACGTTTTTAAAAAGTGAGTTTCATTTTAATTATTTTTATGGAAGTGTAAATGTAAATTGTTTTATCATATAACCTCTTGCATTCTTTTCATTAGCTAAGCAGTATTATAAACTATAAGATATTTCACTTAGGAATAGAAAAGCATTGAGTAAGTAGAGACCTTTGTAATGAAAAATTAGCCATGTCATTAGCTTATGAAACTGCTATAATGCTGCATAAACATCAAATTTTAATAAACTCTTACTAGGATAAGCTTCTAGTATTACATTAAAGGGTGTATAGTTAAGGAAACCTTGATATGGCCAAACAAATAATGTTTTATAGAAATAACACAAAAAATAACCATGAATACAAATATTGGTGAATACAAAACTGAATATACAGTAAGTCTATAACCACATAAGAAATTGTATATATAGTAACAGCCAAAATGTGGAAAATATGATGTTTTCCTCCAGACTTTTCAAGATTTTTCTCATATCTTTAATGAAAAAGTAATATTACCCATATAATAAATTATTTGAAATAAAATAAAAACATCAATAATGTTTATTTGGCTCTTAAAATTTGCCAGACATTTGGTTAAGAGGTTTACATACATTATCATTTAATCATACACATCACCATGAGTTAGCAATTATTATCTTTATTTAAAAGATAAGGAGAGTGGGGCTTAGAGAAATTAATTAAATTGTCCAAGTTCACACAGTTTAATAAGTTAAGAGACAGGTTTTATAGCTAGGCCTGTATGATGCAAATCTATTATACCATATTACCCCCTTCAAAACAAAAATTTATTACATATATATGTGGTGTTCTTTAATCTTTAGAAAAATAATCCTTGCAAAATTTTATGCATCTGTAGTTTCAGAAAACAAAGCATGAAATCCCCTCTTCCTTATTAATTTGAAAAATGAGGGACCAAGTGTACTATATGCTTCTAGCTCAGATCTATATACAAGTAAATATGTACATGATTTAACAAATAAGTACTAACTTTCATCCTAAATTTGGAAACTTGCAGTTCTGAAAATAAGCTCTTATGACTAAAATGCATTCCTTTCATATTAGCATTTTCTCCAAAGACTGTCAAAGTAGATCAATCCATTTTAATTGGCACATTAAATATGCTAGTCTACTTCTCATTCAAAGCTTGGGTGTCGCTGAATGTGAAACTGAATTCTCTCAAGGGTGCATCAACACACATGATCTGCTCCTATCATGATAATTATGCAATTAATGTAAAATACTGCCTCAAGTAGCTGACAAAAATACTCATATTTTATTCACCAGCACAATGGCAAACATATGTGAAACTCTCCAAGGACCTCAATGAGAGAAAATCACTCCTTGAGAAAGTAGGAGCTCCCAAAAGACCCAATCCTCTGGTTTAGAAGAGGGCAACTTGTTAATAATATAGATGACTAAGTAAGGTGGGTTAGAATAGGGTTAACTGATAGGTTTTCCTTCAGTGATCAATCAACTTTTAAAAACTGTGAATAGATTCAAAACAAAAAAAAGTGATGTAGTTTCAGGTTAATGTCATATATTTATTCATATTTATAAATAGATATGATTTTTTTCCTCAGAGTAAAATGTCAGAACCATAGACTCATTAAAAAAATACTAGACCATAATACTCCCTGTATATCTTTATTCTGAACCAAAATACTTTGCTTTCTTACTTGGATCTCCTTTTCCTTCTTTTTCATTTTAGCCATGAATACAATAAGTCTTTATCCTGTAGATTAAATATTTCATTATATATCATGCCTATTATTGGAACTTTTAATTTTATTAAGTTCAGTGGGTTAATTAGAATGATTTTATTAAATGCATTTAAGCTTTTTTTTTAAACTTCAACTTTTCTCAGTTCTGGGTATTTTTGATCACAGCATTTAATTTTAATTGGAGAGACTCTTCATTTCCCTTATAGATTGCAGCAGACAGTATTACCTGAGGAGAACCTCTGTGTAATTGTGGTATATTCAGGCTAGACTTTCAGAAGCATCTTTAATGTGTTGACTATTTTATTCTGTTTTATTATGATAATCTGAAGAACTTCTGTTCAGCACTCAATTTCACTCCCATGCTTATAGATAAATTTGGATTTTTGGTCCCACATAAACTCTTTCTTTCTTTGCCAAGCTAGTGAAGTGGAATTTTTTTTTTAAATCCTTTAAGTAGAAATTATGTCTCAAACTGGTTAAACCATTTGAACTGAGCCAAATAAAACTGAATTGCATGCAAAATTTCCTTAAATCACCTTAAATTTCCTTACATCTTTTTAAAGATTAATGAACTTTTAAAAACTGAATAGATTTGAAAAATTATTTTTAAAAAGGGAAATAGCTATAAGTCTATATTATAGGAGTGCTATATAACGTATTTACTAAATTAGGAGGAGTTTATAACCTTTCTTGGATTGCAGCAAACTCAACTTCCTGAACAGATGGTCTTCCACCATTTAATTGTCCTTTAACTCCCTACTATCTGGCTTCTGGGCACATGACTTCACTAAACTCAAAGGTTACTTAGATCATGGAAGCCAGCAACAGCCAGTCTGCTAGAAGAGGATTTACAATTTAAACCTAGCTGAATAATTTACAGATTAGAGAACTACAACTCCAGAGATTTTAGGAGTCTTTTCCCAGATTACACTGCAGGTGAACCACTCAAGGCCTAAACCAACACCTGAATTTCTGCCAGTGCTTTGCTGTTCCTCCCAGTCAACAAGGTAGTCAGCCTTCTTGAACCACTGTCTCTTAATCAAAGTTCTCTACACTTTCGTATCTATGACACTGTTTTACACTTCTTGCTAGAGCCCTTTTTCCTGCTTTCTTAGAACACTCCTTTACTCTACCAACTGCATTACTCACACCCTGGCAAAGAATTAAGTCTGGAGACTGGCCTTCCACAAATTGCTCCCATAGTTTAATTTCCAGCTCAAATTATGTTCAATAACAATACAACTTTGCACCTTTTTGTTTTATTAACTACTGGGCACCTCAATTAACTGCCATGTCAACACTGGAACTATCAAAATACAAATAATAGCAATGGCTAACATTTACTGAGTGCTTAACTATAAACCAGGAGCTATTCTAAATTCTTTACCTGTATTAACTCATTTAACTCTTACAACAACTCTATGAGGTGATTTTTATATGTCAAGAAACGAAGGCACAGAGAGGTTAATCCAGCTTGCCCAAGCTTGGATTCAAAAGCATGCAGTGTGCCTCCAGAGGCTGTGCTCTTAGCCATTTTGCTAGGCAGAACATCCAACAATATGAAACCTCTCCCGTTTGTATTCTTGAATACTAAAATAGCATTTTCATATTGGAGTATTTCTTTAATGACTCTTCCTTTGTTTGACACTAGAATGGTTTATGTAAAAATTCTGTTACATTCCACAAGATCTATTTTGAGAAACAAGATCAATTTTTTTCAAATTGGTTTAAAAACAAAGATGAAAGAAAAAGGCATTCCTGGCTGATCTGTTAAATATGATAGTTTCGACAGAATCTCACAAAATTTTAAAAGGTATTAAGTGTGTTTTCCTATTCTGTATTCTAATTTAGTATAATACACATTTAAACATAAAGTCCACTTGCTACAGAACTCCAGAGACCCTCCCTCTAATCACTATAATTGGATGTCCTCTATAGTCACCTTATCCCAAGGGAACAACTGTGATGCAAAATACAATGAATCAGTAAAATGCACATGGTCAGCTGCTTGCAGTCTCTGCTGCCATCAAACTTCTTCCAAGTATGAATGAGCATCAAAGGCTAAAAACAAACACAGTCTTCAAGAGACCACTATCTCACATTAGGCAGAGGGGCTACAATATGAACAATCAAGGTCTCTTCTGCAGGTAATTAGTGGATGCCCAGAGCCCAGAACTACCTAGGCAACAGAAATTGATGGGCCTTCTAACTGGAACAAGTCAGGGGTAAATGGGGAGAGGGAGCAAACATCTCCCAAAGTGTTTTCCTTTGGAGAGAGAAGAAGAAAATTCCTAATAAAATTACTAATTGTTACAAATTTGTAAACTTGGTTTCATCCTAGCACAACAGAGAAAAAGAAAGAAGGAAATTGTTAACATGGTAAATATTATATATAATGGATCCCAGCACACATTTTGTACTGATGTGACATCTTTGTGTTTAATGTTTCAGATCACCTCCAGGGGCCTCTTAGCATCCTAAGGCACAGGTGCAACTATGTTCCTATGATGTGATATTGAGCCAGGCTGCTCAGGAAACAAGCTATCTCTTCTGTTAACTCCTTCATACCATTACAAAAATCATTGTTTCCAAATGTTTGACATTGCTTCATTTCTTGCCTTCTTCAGTTAACATCTTTATATCGGTTCTGCTACTTGTCAATGTGTGACCTTGGTGAAATCACTAAACCTCTCTGAGATTCACATTATCTATCTATAAAATGGATGTACTAACTTTTACCTCAGAAAAATGTTAAAATAAGACAATGCATATAAAGTGACTTGTACAGTGCCTATAAACAGTAGAAACACAAGCAACAGTAGTTACTCATATCACTCACTTTCTTTCACTTGCCCTGTCAAATATCAAACTAGGCTAAGAGAAGATAAAGAAGAATAACACATATTCTCTACTTTGAGGACTCTGCAGGAAGTCACATATGTAAACTAACAACTACCATAGTGACAAGTGTTGTAACAAGGGGTATGCAAAGGACTATGGAAATGGCTTAAAGGCACAGCTTCTACACATGACTTGTTTACACAGAGACATTCATAGGATGGGGTAATATGGTCTGTTGTATAATTTATTTTTCCCAAATCAAATGTGACATTGAAAAATGGGCACTGTTTCTCTATAAGGCTAAAGAACAGACCAATTAACCATCTAGGGTAAATTTTCTTTCAAATGCTACTTTACCAGACAATATAAATTATTATGGTGGTTAGTTTACTTGATTTGCATCTATATGGGGCCATCACAACCACATAATAAATATCTACTCTACACTTATAACAGTGAAGATCTGAAGAAGCATTGAGTATAACAGAAGAAAAAGTTAAAACAGAAATAATCAGAGTACACACATGCACTCAATTCTCTCTAGATCCCAGACAAATGACCATATAGATATCAAAAATAAAAAGGACTAAAACTATAGCAATGAAGAGAAAAAGAAAGATGGCAATCAAATAGCAAGATATTTCAACACATTTCTAGTGTAAAGGATGGCAAATGGAAATTCATTAAGAAATTCACTAAGATAACTTATATAAAACAAACTATATCACTTAAATTATCACCAAAATGCTGTAGAGGTATGGGAGCTGACCCACCAGCTACAGGGGCCCAAAAGGACACTTGGTACGAAGTAGGACAGGTGGAAGAAGTGGAGATAAAACAGAAGGATTGATTAAAGGCCACACAGAGAACCACAGTCAGTAAAGCAGGGTTTTTCTCCAAATATAATGAACAAATTGGCTAGGGTGATTTAATGCTTCTAGTGCAAACAATACCTGACTCAAAGAAAAGCCCTTCATATTCTGGCATTTGGCAAGAATGAAAAAAGTCTAGTTTATTCCCTACCAGATCCCTGACTCATCAGTGAGGTTAGCCAGGAGACAAAACTCCCAATCACATCTTCCTCATCTTTTGTTGGGTTGGTGGGAGAAGACTACTTAATACTGAGAATAGTCCATTTATCAAAATAATATATGTTTAGATAATGAGGATCACCAGATATGTGACAAAATAATCAGCAGGCAGAAAGAAAAACACCACCTTAATGAAATACACAAAAATTACTCTGGAAATTATGCTAAGTGAAATAACCGAGACACAGAAGAACAAATATTGCACGATTCCACTTATATGAGGTACCTAGAATAGACAAATACACAGAGACAGAAAGTATAATAGAAGTTATCAGGTGCTGGAGAGAGGAGGGAAGGGGAAAATCATTGTTTAATAGGTGTAGAGTTTTTCTTGGGGATAACAAAAAAGCTTTGGGTATAAATAATAGTGACAGTTATACAACATTGTAAATGTATTTAATGCCACTGACTTGTATACTTACAATAATTACAATGATAAATATTATTATATTTATCATTGTAAATATATATATAAATATATATATTTAACTCCATTAAACAAAAGAAAGAAATTTACTGTGGAGATTTAACAAATGATGACAACTGGATAGCCACATGCAAAGAATAAAGTTGAATAAAGGTAAGAGCTAAAACTATAAGATTCTTAGATTAAAACATAGGCAGCCAGGCTCAGTGGCTCAGCCTATAATCCTGCGCTTTGGGAAGCTGAGGTGAGTGGATTGCCTGAGCCTGAGGGTTCAAGACCCACCTGGGCAACTTGGCAAGACCTCATCTCTACAATAAATCAAAAAATTAGCTGGGCATGGTAGCGCACACCTGTAGTTCCAGCTACTTGGAAGGCTGATGCAGAAGGATCACCGGAGCCCAGCAGGTCAAGGCTGCAGTGGCTGGGAGCGTGCCACTGCACTCCAGTCTGGGCGACAGAGTGACACTCCAACTCAAAAAAAAAAAAAAAAAAATAGGCATGAATCTTTGCACATTAGGCAATGGTTTCTTAGATGTGACACCAAAAGCATAAGCAAATAAAGAAAAATGTAGATAAATTAGGCTTTTTTCATAATCAAAACTTCTGTGCTTCAAACAACATCAAGAAACTGGAATGATAATCCACCAAATGAGAGAGAATATTTGCAATATAAGTGTCTTGTTTCTAGAATATATAAAGAGCTCTTATAATTCAATAATAAAAAGGCAAATAAATCAATTAAAAATAGCCACAGTGTCTAAATTGTTTTGAACATGCTTAAATTAATTGTGGTCAATATACTAAAAACCATTGAATTATACACTTTAAATTAGTGAATTGTATGGAATGCTAATTATACCTCAAAAAAGCTGTTAAAAAATACTCAATAAATGAGAGCCATTATTGTTTAAAAAATTACTCTGAAGAAAAAGGATGAGTCACAGAACAGAAGAAATTTTTGTTTTACTTATAGAAAGATTAAGAAAGATACATTTTCCCTTTAAATGGAGGTAGGAACAAAAAGTCCTAAGCAGATAACTACTAAAGGATTCTAAAAGCTAGAAAGAAGGCAGATTGGATTAGCCAGAGACCTCAGAACTTGAACACTGGCAATGCAGTGAAATTTCTGAGATCCAACACATGCTGGGCTGGTCACTGTAGAGGCCTGCAGCCTGAAACAACCAAAAGCCACAGAAAGTAAAATCAATAAAAAGTCTGTTCTTTCTGGCCAAGGACAGGGAAATAGGAAGCACAACAGAGACCAAGTGGGGAACACTAACCCCAGTTTTTCAACTGAGGTAAAAGTTGGGCAATCTGCCTTCAGCAACAGTTTCAAAGTCCTGGTGAGCTAACCCAACTTGTTTCATAACCAAAGAACTGATGGGTCAACACATCTGCAACATCATCAAAGAAGCCCCAGAGTGCTTTCCTGACCCCACAGTGCTCTGTATCTTCAGGCAGTCCAATTCACCTGTAGTGAAACAAAGACAAGCCTACCCCACTCGTGCTGCACACCAGAAGCACCACCAAGCACACTGATCCACCCACATCAGCTGAGCCTGGTCTTCTGGTCCTTCACCCAGTGGCATAAGAAGACTCAGGCCAGGGAAAAATGGAGCACTACTTATAGATGAACAGAAATTTGAACTGACAGAAAGTTTCTCATCTGAAACTATGAAAGCCAGAGGAAGTGGCACATTATTTCTTAATGCTAAAAGAAAACAACTGTCAACCGGGGTCCTATAGCCAACATAATTACACTTCAGGAATGAAGGCAAAAAAAAAAAAAAAAAAAAAAAATTCTACGAAAACGGTAAACTAAGAAGGCTGGGATATTCAGAAAGAAGAGAACAATGGGATGGTAAAAACTGAGGTAAGTACAATTGACTACCTTTCACTCTATGAGTTTTTTTATTTTTCATTTTTTTTTTACACAATAGTATTTTTATTTGAGATGATACATCATACATAAATCATTTTTCCCCAAAGACTATTAAGTTCTTCCAGGCACAGCCCCAGTACTGCATACCAGCTTGTAGTCATTCTGATTGATTAGTGCCTGTGGCATATCCTTTTTGAATAGAGACCCCTGCTTCAATGTGTTGACTTTGTGCTGAGCCAGGCTCTCCCCATGTGATCACAAGATAGCTGCAGTAGCTCTAGTCCTTGCATTCTCTCAGTTTTATAATCAGCTGGAAAAAATATGTTCAGTTTTCTTAACAGTCCCCCCAAAGCCCTGGGCCTTGCTTTCATTGAGCCTAAGTAACTTGTCTTTATCTAAACCAATCAATGATGATGAGGAGTTTTAAAAATGGAGCCAACTCCATGCCATATTACATAAACTGACAGTGAGAAAGAGGAGCTGGCCCAGATAAATGTGGGGTGCTTTTCGGAAGACAGAGTAGATGATGAATAGTCAAAGCCAACCATTTTTCCTCCCATCCTCCTAAATAAGATTGATTTGGAGCTGAGTGTGGTGGCTCATGCCTGTAATCCCAGCACTTTGGAAGGCAGAGGTAAGAGGATTGCCTGAGACCACAGATTCAAGACCAGCCTGGGCATCATGTTGAGACCTCATCTCTACAATAAATCAAAAAATTAGCCGAGCATGGTGGTGCACACCTATAGTTCCGGCTACTTGGAAGGCTGAGGCAGAAGGATCTTCTGAGTCCAGCAAGTCGAGGCTACACTCCAGCCTGGGTGCCAAAGTGAGACTCTGACTCAAAAAAAAAAAAAAAGACTGATTTGGGTTATGCTAGTTCTGATTCTTTTGGTAACAAGAAAAGTCAGTTATTTGAGGATGAATGTTTCAAAGTGACATTTTGCATAAGAAATGAGCTCAGGGAGATTGTCAAATATCATATACCAGTACTCTCTTATTCACTCCATGAATTTTTTAAATCAAATTTTATAGCTGAAACAAGAATTTCTATGCAATCTGATGTGGTGCTCAATTAATGTAGAGGAAATACTTAAGAAAATGATGTTGAAAAAGTCAGTAAAGAAAACTACAAAGTTTCTATAATTCATTCAAAGTGGCAAAATGATACCAGAAGACTTTTGATAACTTGTGACCCTTAATAAAATAACTGACTGATCCTCAATAAAAACTAGGGACAACCAAGCTTCAGCAAGTGTCCTTGGTTGACAGCACTTGCCTGTGTTCATACATCCTTGCTTGGGTAATTGTATCTTATGTGACTCCACTGGAAGAAGACACTCAGAAGCTTGTGCCTAATTTCCTCAGGTGTCCCATGCACTTCTTCCCTTTGCTATTTTATTCTGTATGCTTTCACAGTAATCAACCCTAAATGTATATATAACATCTTCTGAGTCTTCTGAGTCTGCTAGTGAATTACAGATGCTAAGGGCAGTCATGGGGAACCCTTGATATATCTTCCTTTGAGGGTAAGGATTGCCCTCATTTTCAGGAATTGTCTGGATTTTACCATTCCTATTTACTTTCCTACCATTTGCCCGAGTTTAAAGCACCTAGTCAATCCCTACAGACCTGTTAATTACAAAATCTGATCTATTCAATCATGACCAAGTGGCTGCTGACACCAACATTTCAAGCAGATAGCTACACATCCAAGGAGATGTTTGACCCTTATATGTCATACCCAGCCCTAGTAATAGATCTGGGCATGCCAAGTCTTGCTTAATGTTTAAAATGGTTGAAAAAGTGGCAAAGGAACCTCATCATTTTATACACAACAACTAAACTGCCAACTGGGTGGAAGCATGTCAGTTCCCAGCAAATCCCTCCCCATCATCTCTCTCTCTCTCTCTCTCTCAGAAACTGCATACAGTGCTATATAGATGAAATCTGCCCCATGGCTACAAGAGAGGATACTTACCCTTAGAGCACTTATCTTAGAATGTGGCTCCATTTTGGAGTCACGTCACAGGTAATTTAGTAGAAACATTAGAAAAGAATTCTGATATAAAAGTATTCATAGAGGGAATTCTCTTTAAAATTCACTCTCATTCACTTACACCCTGATAAGCTTTCTTAAGCAGAAGAGGAATTGCTAGTAGTATACTATACACCAAAAATTATTCATAACCTACAGTCTTCCTCATATGTGTTAAACATGAGATAACTGTTTACATTGATGATGTTGTTAGCCATGAGTCTATAAAATGCTTTGATGTTCTCTGGCTCCTGTCACCACAACTCAAATCTGTGACTTATTAATTTTTTTTGAAGTTTCATCGCCCTAGAGAAGTGGGTCTCATGTGTGAAATATACATTAGTCTTAAGATGGCTCAGAGTCATAGCACTGAGGAATACTGAAGTTAGATTCATTCCTTACTATTTGCCATTTCTTCAAGTAAAATTGCAAATTTGTACAAGTTGTACACTTGTATTGCACTGACGTGAGTGGTAACAAAGATAAACGCCATATCCCCACCACATTGAAGCCAACAGGCCAGAGAGGAATTTCTGTCAAATATTCACAGATATTTTATGTTCTAGAACAAACTTTAGCATTTATTTACACGTCTCACAAATAGCTTCTCATCTATAAATCACTCAGAATAATTACAAGTTTTGTTGAAGAACAGCAAAAGAATCAGAGGAATAGTGAGATAGAACCTAATGGAACTGTTGGCTCTCCCTTTCATTAAAGCAATCATTAATGTGTGTGTGTGTGTGTGTGTGTGTGTGTGTGTGTGTGTGTGTGTGGTGTACGTGTAATTTTTTTAAATAAAAGGAGTATTTCAACTTATAAGCATATCTTTAGTACGTGCTGATGCCATTTTTATTAAATGCATGTTAACTGCTTGGAATCCCAGGCACACACTAAAGTTCATTCTCTTTTTCCTCAGGCAGTTTCCACAATCCATAACATTTTCATTTTAACAGTCCTCATTACTGGTATCATTTAATACTTGCGGGTTTGCTCAATTCAATATCAATCTTGCTGATCCTACAAACACTTATTTTGCTGGCACAACGAATCCATAGCTACTAAGTGTAAAAATTTTTAAAAGATTCCTTCCGCCAACATGTTACTGAGTGCTAAGAACAACTCTGTCAGTCACTCAGCCCTATCATGGAGACACAGCATAGGAGAGGCACCAAGCACAAAGCCTTGCATGGGATCCCACTCCATTCAATAATAGTGCCACCTCATTGGTCCTCCTGTCACCCACATGCACTATGTCTTCTCAAAGACACTTGGCACCTTAAATGCAACCATTCTGAAGATTGAAATGTTTACCTGGAAGACATTCATTGGACACATTTGACTCCTACTGCCTCATTAACAAATAGCCCTTTCCCACACATAAATCTTAAGAAGAAGAGGGAAAAGCCTTTCCTTCAGAAAGGGCAACAAAAACTCATTCAGAATAACATTTTTTTAAACATGTAAATGTCTTAGGATGAGTCTAAATTAAGAAATATAGTATCTCTTTACCTGATTGGAAAACCTCATGCTCACATTGCGCTGATTCTGCAGTGGGACATAGCGCTGGACAGGATCAATATCTTTAGGACTGATTAATTCATCAGCTGAAAAAAAGAAAAGAAATGGCATTGTCAAAAAATATATTTGCATACCACTATAAACCAAGTAGACCTAAGATACATTTACAGAACATCCACTCAACAAAAACAGAATATACATTTTTCTTTGTACAGATGAAACATCCTCCAGGATATACCACGTGAAAGCAATAAAATAAGCCTCAATAAATATAAAAGAACTGAAATTTTTAAAAAAGGTATTTTCTGACAACAAAAGAGTGAAATTAGAAATCAATAACAGAAAGAAATTATATAAATTCACAAACAGGTAGAAATTAAATAATATACTACTAACTATTGAGTCAAAAAAGAAATCAAAAGAGTAATGAGAAAATACATTCTAATGTATTTTCTAATAAAATGAATGAAAATGAAAACACAAACACCAAAATTAATAAGATACAGGTAAAGCATTGCTCAGAGAAAAATTTATAACTATAAATGCCTATATTAAACAGAAGAAAAATTTCAAATCAATAACCTATTTTTCCATCTTAAGATAGTGGATGACAAGGAGCAAACTAAATCAAAAGCAAGCAGAAGGAAGGAAATTATAAGGAGTGGGAAATTAATGAAACAGTACAGAAAAACAATATAAAATATCAAGGACAACAAAAGTAGTTCTTGAAAAGCTCAACAACATTCACAAACCTTTAGCTGAACAGACCTAGAAAAAAAGACTAAATTACTAAATCAAATTACAAATAACTAAATCAGAGGTGACAGTAGGAACATTACTAAAGGCTTTAATGATTATAAGAGAATAATATCAACAAATATAAGCCCACAAATTAGATAACCTAGATAAAGTGGACAAATTCCTAGAAAGATGCAAACTACCAAAACTGACTCAAGAAAGAAAAGAAAATCTGAACAGATCTGTAACAAGTACATAAAGTGATTGAAACTTTCCACCAAAAATGAAAACAAAGAAAAAGCCCAGTACAAGATGGTTTCACTGATGAATTCTACTAAGAAGTTAAAGAAAAATTAAAACCAACCTTTCACAAGCTTTACAAAAAAAAAAAAAAAAAGAAGAAGAAGAAGAAGAGGGAACACTTCCTGACTCACTCTCAGAGGCCAGTATCTCTAATATGAAAATAAAAACATCACAAGAAAATTACAAATCAAAATGTTGTGAATATAGACACAAAAATCCTCAACAAAATACTAGCAAACCAAATCCAGCAACGTATAAAAGAGATTATACATCATAACCAAGTAGGATCTATCCTACAAATGCAAGGATGGCTCACTATCCAAAGCCAATTATTGTAATACACCATATCAACAAAATAAAGGACAAAAACTATATGATCATCTCTATAGACACAGAAAAAGCATTTGAAAAAAATCCAACATCCTTGAATAAAAAAAGCATTCAACAAATGAGGACTAGAAAAAAGGAGAAAAAAAAAACTTCATCAACTTACTACAGGGCATCTATTAAAAACCTACTCAGTGGTGAAAAACTGGATATTTTCCCCAAAGATTAGAATAAGACAACAATACCCACTCTCACCACTTCTATTCACCATGAAACTGGAGGTTCCAACCAGGGAAACTGGGCCAGAAAAAGTAATAAAAAACATCAGATTAAAAGGAAAAAGCTATAGTAATTAAGATGTGGTATTAGTATAAGAATGGACATACAGATCAATAAAACAGAAATGAAAGTACAGAAATAAACTCTTACATACACAGTAATTTTTTTTTTTTTTAGTCAAGTTCTCACTCTGTCACCCAAGCTGGAGTGCAGTGGCACAATCATAGCTCACTATAGCCTCAAACTCCTGAGCTCAAGCGATCCTCAGCCTCCAAAATAACTGGGACTACAGGCACATGCCATCATGCCCAACTAATTATTTTATTTTACTTTTTGTAGAACTGAGTTCTCATTATGTTGCCTAGGTTGGTCTCAAACTCCTGGGTTCAAGCAAGTCTCTCATCTCAGTCTCCCGCAGCGCTGAAATTATAGGCACAAGCCAAACACCCAGCCTGGTCAACTGATTTTTGACAAACGTGCTAAAACGATTCAATTGGGAAAGAATAGAAAAAGAATTTCTTTTTCTTTTCTTTTCTTTTCTTTTACAGTTACAGCTGGGTCAACAGGATATTAAAAAGCAAAAGAATGAAATTGTGGAACTTCCTCACACCATTTACAAATACCAACTTAAAATACATGACAAAGTTAAAGATAAGCATTAACTATAAAACAGAAGAAAACATAGAAGTAAAACTTTATAACTTTGATTTAGAGAAACTATAATATAAAAACACAAATGATAAAATTGGATTTTATCAATATAATAACCTTTTCTGCCTCAAAGTTTGCTATCGAGAAAGCAAAATACAGTCCATGGAATGGGAAAAAAACTTTTATAAATCATGTTTCTTGTAAGGGACTTGCACTAGACTATATAAAGAACTCTTACAACTCAATAATAAAAACACAAAACTACAGTTTAAAAATAGCCACAGTATCTAAATAAACATTTTCCCAAAGAAGATATCCTAATTACTAGTAAGTACATTAAAAGATGCTCAACAACATCAGTCATTTGGAAAATGCTAATCAAAACGACATGCGATATCACTTTGCACTCACTAGAATGACTATAATTAAAAAAAAAAAAAAACAACCCACAAATAAAGAACAAGTGTTGGCAAGAACACAGAGAAACTGGAACCTTCAAACTTTGCTGGTGGGAAAGCAAAATGATATAGTCATTCTGGAAAACAATCTGGAAGTTGCTCAAAATGTTAATCATTAAGAGTTAGCCCTTGGGAGGCTGAGGTGAGTGAATTGCCTGAGCCTGTGGGTTCGAGACCCGCCTGGGCAACTTGGTGAGACCTCATCTCTACAATAAATCAAAAAACTAGCCGGGCTTGGTAGCGCATGCCTGTAGTTCCAGCTACTTGGAAGGCTGCAGCGGAAGGATCGCCGGAGCCCAGCAGGTCGAGGCTGCGGTGGCCGGGAGCGGCCACTGCACTCCAGTCTGGGCGACAGAGTGAGACTCCAACTCAAAAAAAAAAAAAAAAAGAGTTAGCATATGACCCAGCAATTACATTACTAGGTATATAATCAAGAGAAATTTAAAAATGTCAAATAACAATTTTTGTATAAAAGTTTATAGCAGCATTATTCATAATATCCCAAAACTGGAAATAACCCATTATGCCTGTCACCCGATGAGTGGATAAAATGTGGTACACACATATAAGAAAATGCTGTTTTGTCATAAAAGAATGAAGTTTTGATACATGCTAAAACATAAATAAACACTGAAAACATTATGCTAAGTGAAAGAAACCAGATACAAAAGGCCAAACAGTATATGTTTCGAGGTATGTGATATATCTAAAATAGGCCAATCTATAAAATTAGAGAGTAGATTAGTGACAGCCTAGCGCTGGGGTGGAAGGAGAAGTGATCAGGAGGAAGTGGGGAGTGATTGCTAGTGAGTACAAAGTTATTTTTGGAAGAGGGTAATGAAAATATTGTAAAACTGATTGTGGCAATGGTTGTACAATCCTCTATAAATACACTAAAAAAATCACTGATATAAACTTTTAATAGGTGAAATGTATGGTATATGAATCATATTTCAATGAAGTTATTTTTAAAATAATGCTTTTGCATTCTCAAGGGTGGAAACCAGTTTGTTAAAGAGAGACAAAATGTTTCCTGATACCAAAATTCTAAAAGATTTTTGAGATTTTTGTTTTTAAGGGCCACTGATCAACATGAGGGTAATGTCCTTAATTGCTGTTGTACTATAAGCATGTAAGTCCTTTTATGTGGTAGTTCCTTGTGGCAACTTTAAAAAAAAAAAAATTTTTAGGGACAGGGTCTCTTGTGTCACCTAGGCTGGAGTGTGAGCCTTGAACACCTGGGCCCAGGTGACCTTCCTGCCTCAACCTCCTGAGTAGCTGGGACTACAGGTACACAACCACCGTGCTTGGCTAATTTTTATTTTTTTAATT
This sequence comes from Carlito syrichta, assembly GCF_000164805.1. NCBI lineage: Eukaryota > Metazoa > Chordata > Mammalia > Primates > Tarsiidae > Carlito > Carlito syrichta. Next base: position 571,838 of record NW_007257860.1, on the reverse strand, counting down.
TTTTGTGGAGAGAAAGTCCTCTATGCTGTCCAGGCTGGTCTTGAACTCTTGGACTCAAGCGGTCCTCCTGCCTTAGCCTCCCAAAGTGCTGGGATTATAGGTGTGAGCCACTGTGCCCAGCCTCTTTGGCAACTTTCAATAAAACACAAGGATATAACAAGGAAGGAAATTTACAATGAGACAGTGGATGGGAAGAAGGTACTAAATCAGTGATTCTCTGTTGCCTTCTGATCTAACACACCTGAGTGATACCCATCAGCATACAAGGCTTACTGTACCAGGGTTTCTCCACGAGCCTGGGGAGAAGTGGTAGTGGGACAAACACAAAATAAAATTTTGCATAACCTTTTGGAAGGGCAAATTTACATTGAGTATACTCTCCAACCCAGCAATTTCACATCTATAATGTTGTCTTAGTTATGCTCACATATGTACATATTAATCGAATAACAAAAAAGTCCAACTTTTAAGTGAGTTAGCACAATTCTGTATTTTTACTTCACTGAAACTATAAAACATGCTTATCTCATTCTTGATCTTCAGCTCTACACAGATCACTCAAAAACAATACCATGCTGAGTTTTATATGAATATATCTGTGCATAATATGGCTAAAAAAATTACAGCTCATTTTCCATAACTTTTCAAGTACTTCTTTTAGGCAGTGAATAATTCTGAAAAAAGACAGCCAGGAGTCAATGGCTGTAAATTTATTTTCAGCATTAGGAATATTTTTACATAAGATTTCTATTCTGGAGTACTTTCCAGGCATATCTGCAATGTTATTCAAGAGGCAAAATCACCAAAGGATTTTTTAGAAACTCTTGGAGGACCTTTTCATTAATAATTAAAGTAATATTAATAGTAGACTAACCAGAAAAAGGAGGAGGAAGAGCAGCAGCAGCAGAATTTGCCATAGCTGCTGCTGTCTCTGCAGCAGCAGCAATACTTATATAGATCATGTTAAGTTCCTGGCATTGTTTAAGCATTTCACACATATTAATTCACTAATCCACACACCAACCTTATCATTTTACAGATGATGAAATAGAGGCACTAATAGTTTAAGCAACTTGCTCATGGCTAGTATATGGCAGAGCTGAGACACAGTCTGTTTCCAGACTGTGGACTCTTAACCACATACAAATCCTGCCCTTTAAGAACACTGATATTCTATACAACACAGGTAGAAAAGATACCAGGAGGAAGAAACATTAAAAAAAAAAGTATCGTGACCCGCCTGGGCAACTTGGCAAGACCTCATCTCTACAATAAATCAAAAAATTAGCTGGGCCTGGTAGCGCGCGCCTGTAGTTCCAGCTACTTGGAAGGCTGAGGCGGAAGGATCGCCAGAGCCCAGCAGGTCAAGGCTGCAGTGGCCGAGAGTGGCCACTGCACTCCAGTCTGGGTGACAGAGTGAGATTCCAACTCAAAAAAAAAGAAAAATGTAGACCTTGATATTTCTCCTATCCAAATCAGGCTGCATGTTGCAGATGTTCTTCTCTTTCTCTCTTAGAAAGAATGTACTTTTGCAAAACTTAAACCAAACCAATAAAAGCAAATGTCAACATATAACTTCAATTTACTAATTTCAGTTTACATCATGATGTAACCATGTTGATTAGTACACTGATATTCTACGTGAGCAGCAAATTATTTCCTTCTCATTTGTATGATCACTGAGATGTGAATAAAAGCACATTTCATAATTAATGTTTCACCATCATTCTATATAAATGAAACTCTTTTTATGATAGGATATTGTTATTTATAAATGGCGCAGACAAATTAAGAAATCTTGTACCCTTAGGAAACATCTAAAGGCTAATCTATTAAAATGGATAAGAATTGAATGGTTAACCAAGTCTTCTGAAAGTTTATTTCTTCCCATTTCCTTCATATTTCTATATTTGTACCATACTTCTATATGTAGCTTGATGTAGTAACTTATACCATGTGCTCATCTATAATCCCATAGGTTACATGCATCTTATTCATAGCTACACCCCAGGAATTTGCACAGCACCTCACACATAGTAGACACTCAACAGATTTATTAAACAAAATAAGGAATTGGTGAGTAAACAAATATGAAAACACTAACTGCCATAATCATTACTTTAATTTCCATATAATAAAAGTGACAAATATCTTTAAAAGGTCAGATTAATGTACACATTTTTTCATTGCATTTATTTTCATCATTCAGAAGGCAAAAATAGAGGTCCTTATTGTACCAACTCAATGGTATTAGTTTTCTGGTGGCATGACAAGTCTGAAATAACTTCCATTCAACCAACTACAGAATATTTAAAATGAAAATAAAGGAACAAGAATAAAAGAGCAATGGCTTTCTACTTTTACAATATAGAACCAAACCTCGACAACAATAATGTATTCCTGTAAATAGAGATAGCTGTCTTTAAATCTTTAAAAATCAGAGATTAGGTTCATTAATAATTTGCATTTTTATGCAGAGAAAGGGTTATAAAAAATACCCTGGGTTTACTTTAAACAATAATTGTCAAGGATGAAAAGAAAATATTAAGAAAAATTTTTGTTTCTTAATAAAAAGACAATTTAAAGGAAATTTAACAGAGCAAGTAATTTTTATCATGGCACCAAAGTTACATAGGACGTACTAAAATAGGCTCAGCAGATAATTCAGATAGTAAAATTATGTGCTTCAAAGTCTAGCTGATTCTTAGCTTCCATGACACATATTAGTAACACAAGTATTGTGAAATGAGCTATTTGGAGAAAAAGAAAATATAGATCCTCAACCTCATACACTATGCCAAAAAAATTCCAAATTTTTATATATCTTGTTTTCCCACTCAATTGATTAAAGAGGATGGACTCTCTAAGACTTAAATTCCTTGGCAAAAATTAAGTAGGAAACACTGATAGATCTGAGTGTATAGATTATAAATTGTTTATCAAAAAATCACATATGCAGCTGAGCATAGTGTCTCAAGTCTGTAGTCTAAGCACTTTGGGAGGTTGAGGCGAGAGGACTGCCTGAGCCCAAGGGTTCCAGTCCAACCTGGGCAACTTGATGATATATTGTCTCTACGATATATCAAAAAAATGAGCCAGGCGTGGTAGCGCATGCCTGTAGTTCTGGCTACTTGGAGGGCGAGGTGGAAGGATTGCAGGAGCCCAGCAGGTTGACACTGGGGTGGCCATGAGCATGCCACTGCACTTTAGCTGGGGGAGAGTGAGACTCTGACTCAAAAAACAAAACAAAACAAAACAAAACAAAAAATACACATGCAAAACTTAGAGGCAAATAAATTAGGAAAATATCAGAGAGGTTTTATACACTTAATGTATAAAAAATTCATGTAGACTGGTAAGAAAAACCAAGGTTAAATGAGGAAAAAAACTCTAGACAATTCACAGAATGCAATGACTAAGACATTTGTTTCTAATAGTCAGCATGTAAATGAAAACAAGATGCAATTTAATACTGTATTAGGTTAGCAAAGTTTTTGTTTTTAATAAGAATATTTAAAGCTACAGCAGATATGGTTCACGCAAACACGCTGCAGTCTACTGAACAAATGAATAAACTCTGTCAGTCATGAGTTGTGTAACCCTGGGTGAGTTGTAAAAGGCAGAGCACAGAATCTGATACCTTTGAAGGTAGGTATTATTATCAGTATTTCTGAGAAAAAGTGTAACAATAGGTATGAAGAGCTTTTTCATACTCTAGGCATCACTGCTTTCATATTCAACTTTACTAATATATTTGAAGGTGGGAATCATAATTTTTAATGCAAATTTTCTAGACCTAGTAGCAATTCAACTGAAACATTTTCACTTTAAGAAATCCAGTTACATATATGAGAAGCTAAAGAAAGAAATCTTCCTAGGTAAAGCCTTTAAAGTAATACTATATGTGCTCTCAAGATGTTTAGAATGCCTGCTGCACAGAAATCCCACTTCAGGTCACTAGCAATCACATGGATACCCTGAGAAAGATAATGAAAGTACTCAGAAATTGGTATCTTTCTGCTTGAAGTTTCCTGAAGTGCACAGCTGGGAAGTCTCTTAGCAACCACAATGTAGAAATATATCTGTGCACCCTTATCTATTCATTTTATATTTAACTGATCAGTAACAAAACCATGTGCTATACAAAATAAAGAATCAACTCTATTTGAAGTCAACAGACCAATAAAAATCAAGACTTCAGTTTCTTATGTCCTCATACACCCTAGGAGGCACTGGATCAGTGACTTTAGGTTTAAAAAGTATTAGATTTCCAAGCTTAATCAGTGGTTTTCATATTTGGGATCAACTGAACCAGAAATACCATGAATGAAAACAATTGTAAATGGACTGATCTGAGTTACAAATCCTGGAATTAGGAGGTTGTAAATCAGAATAATTAGGTTGCCCTCGGAGAGAGCAAGAGAGAGAAGTATTTCCTATTGTTCTTGCTAGAGAGTTACTGGATACCACCGTGATTATCAAAGATTAGTCCTCACAAATATAAGTTGAATTAATAAGTAGATGAGCGATTAAATAGCAACTGGGTAAGCATTTTCTTTTTGTGATGAATTTTGTAGCTTGTGGGTATCTATTTGTAAGGAGGGGTGATGAGCATCCTGAGTTGCCTGCTTGACAAGAGCTATGAAACATATCCACATATACCATTTCCTAAATGGTAGCTAAGAGAGGGAGTGAGGGGATAAGGAAGGACAGGAAGTGGAAGACCATTTAAGTAAATACTTGTCCCACAACAAGTGCTTCATGTATATTTCCTCATCAGTTAATCATAAAAATAAACTAATGTTCATGTTATGGAAGTTAAGAAAATTCAAATCACACAAGCAGCAGGACTTCTATCCAAACCCTGAACTGTCTGATTGCTAAGTTCATGATCCCCAAACTTTTAACCTTTCCACTGCAATACAGAAAAAAATACCAAGAAAAGAAAAAGAGGATGATAAACTAGGGAAGAAGAAAGTGGAGGAAAAAGATAACAATATCAGAGAAACAATCTATACCACATGGTTACAAGTTTGCTTAGTGTTAATCATTTCAAATACAGTTTCTATGGAAAAAAAAATTGGCTTTCAAACAGTAACTTACCAAGGAAGTTTAGGAACCCAAGAAATAAAGTTGGGAACTTTATACGTATATAAGATATTTTAAAGTACTTCTGTATCTATTTTTATCACTTTAAAGTATCTTGTTAATACTCCAAAAAATTAAAAAAATATTCAACCCAAAAAGAATATTCTGCCAGGTATGGTGATGCTTGTCTGTAGTTCTAGCTACTCAAGTGGCCGAGCCAGGAGGATCACTTGAGCACAGGAGTTCGAGGTTGCAGGGAGCTATGATCATGCTACTGTACTCTAGCCTGAGCAACAGAATGAAATCCCCATCTCTTAAAAAAATTCTTTTGTGAAATTTTAGAAAATTTTCATTAACCTTAAGATTTCAGGAGTTTGTGTATATTGAAGAAAGTTGTAGTTAATTAAAATTGTTTGATAATTCAAACTTAATCTAAGAACATGTCTTGCTTTTAACCTTGATGTTTATTAATGTTTTCAAAACAGTCACCCTAAAAAATTCCTCTATTCACCTGACTTAAATTATACAGTATGTAAAGTTCTAATCCTTAATGACTTGAGACCATATAATAGTACCTGAGAGAAGGCTATCAATCTGAATGTCTGATGTACAAGATAAGCAAAGTTAGTTGCATATATATTGAAAAGTCAAGTTGTAGTCTAAAAATTGGATTGTTTAAAGCTAAATAACTGACATGTTAGTTTGCTTCTTTTCTAAACATATTGAATAACAACTTAAAGTTAAGTAATGGTTTGGAGAAGTTTTAGTAAAGTTGTCATTAACTTTGTTATATTTATTTAGTATTCTGAGTCACAAAAAAAATTTCAATACAAACATCATGATTTCCAAGTGACTTTTTATGGGATAAATACTGTCATGCGCTGCATAATAATGTTCTACAAGATTATAATTCTATATTTTTACTGCACATTTTCTATGTTTAGGTATACTATACACACAAATACCATTGTGTCCCAATTGCCTACAGAATTCAGTATAGTAACGTGCTGTACAGGTTTGTAGTCTAGGAGCAATAGTTTATACCATAAAGTCAAGGTGGGTAGTAGGCTGCAAAACTGCCTAACAATACATTGCTCAGAATATATCCCTGCCATTAAGCAATGTGTGACTGTGCTTTTAAGGTTATTTATTTTTACAAAGAGTTCACAATGGTATTCTGCTTTCTTTAGACTGATCTTGCATGAATAGTTTCTAAACTTTCAAGTTTGAATTAACAGTTGAAGGTATAACTAATGATCATTTATTTTATTCTAAAACAAGTCAAATATTATATTTTAAAACATGTTTTATATGGTTTAAAAATACATGTTTATATTTACTTATTATATAGAAAATGTTGATTTTCTAAAAGTCTAAATTTTTTAAGAAAAAAAGGAAAGCACGTAGACAACTATGTTCAAAGAACACAGTAGGGACTCAGGCCTTAGTTCAGGAAATAGCATATTGTGTCTTTTTTCTCTAATAATGGAATAGAAGTCAAATTATTTTGTTGTACAATTATTCTCTTAGGCATACATAAAGTAAGATATTCTTATTGGATATCACTAGGATACAAACTGGCCTGAATTCATAAACTTCATAAATTACTGAACTTTTAAAAAGATTCACTGTTCTATTATTTTCATGTAAAAATATTAACTCCGAATAACTGTCCACAAAATGTAATCAAACAGATATCTAACTAAGGCTCCTTTAATGAAAATATAAGACTTTTTAAGTTAATGTATCTGGAAACTTAATGAAAAAGTTTGATGGTTCTTGGGGCTAGTATACAATAGTTAAGAGCAACTAAATGATTCAGCCTTCTGAGATCTTATTCATCTTAACCAGTGAGTGGTTAGCGTGCTAATGAATGTGCAACATCTCTTTTTTTCAGCTAGAGATAAGAATGTGGTTCACAGCAGGCAATGTAGCTTCTGCATGTTCTCTGGGGTCTTTTCAGATGATCAGCAAGGAAAAGAGAAATTAACTCTACTTTAAGGCAGTCCTGCAATATTGTTTTTTTCTTTTTGGTCATGAAACAGAAATGGAGGCATGTCCTGTACTATTTCTGTTTACTCTAGTTTAACATGAGAAAATACAACCTTCTACTTTCTTTCTTTCTTTTTTTTTTTTTTTTGAGTTGGAGTCTCACTCTGTCACCCGGACTGGAGTGCAGTGGCATGCTCCTGGCCACCACAACCTGGACTTGCTGGATTCCAGCGATCCTTCTGCCTCAGCCTTCCAAGTAGCTGGAACTACAGGTGTGCACTACCACGCCCGGCTAATTTTTTTTATTTATTGTAGAGATGGGGTCTCGCCGAGTTGCCCAGGCCGGTCTCGAACCTGCTGGCTCAGGCAATCCACTCACCTCAGCCTCCCAAGTGCAGGATTACAGGCTGAGCCACCGAGCCCGGCTCCGTCTACTTCCAATACCTGTCTACTTTCAACACATTTATTTTGGAAGGTCCAGTGCATTTTTACAGACTGATAAGGGTTCTCAATCTTTTTGTTTATGTAGGGTATAGTCAATTCTGCATTCCTAATTCATCAGCCTTGCCAATTTTATCTATCGGTTTGGCTCAACAATAGCTGTACCAAACTCAGGCTGGATATATTGCACAAAGCAGGGGAAAAAGCGTTTAGATATCAAATCCCAGATCCCAGATGCTAGCTTTCAGCCAAAGAATCACAGAAAAAAATCATCATGCTCATCTGTAATTTCCAAATTTAGTATATTGAGACATAATTCTAATGTTAAAATTATTGCCCTTATATAACTGGTCTTCTACTAAAATGTGTTTTATTCAGCTGTGTCAACAAAGATTCTTTGTAATTATGCTTGTGAGATGGAAATAACATTCCAGCTAGGCATAACCCTTCAACTTGGTTAGATGTTAAGAAAACTACTTCAAGTGCATTTTCCCTGCTTTGGAAAATCTAAAAATGGAGCCTGTACAAATAATATCAACTCCTTGTCAAAAAACTGTTCCTTTAAAGAAAGAAAAGTTTTCTACAAGTTCTTAAATTAGCATTAAGTATGTGTATAGACCCAGAAAATATAGTTAGTAAAGAAGCAAATTGAAAACAGTATTAACTTAATTTCCTTTTCTTAGTTAGTTTCTGTCTTCTCTTACATATCACTTATGTAAGCTCTAATTGGAAATCTGGCTTTTGAAATATTCTTCCCTAATGGAATGTAAAAAAAAAAATGAAGCTAAAGATGATTACACTTATAGCACAAAGTTATTAGTATTTATGAAGTATTGCTAGAAACAACAAAGACCATAACAATATTTTTGATACGAAGCAGTTCTTTTAGTGCAGGTGCAGTATTTACAATTAGCCTAGTTCCTAATCTGTTTGCTATAAAGAAATTCTAATCTAAAATGCTAGCCCTTTTGATGGAGATGCTAAAAATGTCTGAAATTTTAGCAAGGAATGGTGTAGGAAGATGCATAAAGCTTTTTTGTGTTTATCAAATTTGCCTTCATTTCAATGTGTCCAAGGGTACTTTGATTCAGATGAAGTTGTAGAAGAAGATAAAAAATAACTCTTCAAAGAATTATGAAGAATGGTTCCATTAGGCTTCTGTTAACTGAGAAAATTGCCAATATGTATTTACTGGAAAGAAGAGAATTTTGAGGTGACCAATTCCTTTTGGCAAGCAGTTTACTAAAGCTATGACCAAGCATGACTGTTTTATTAAATCAGAATTTTTATTACATCATATAAAAGTATCTCAAAGTTCCCATAATCTTCTGCTTGAAACCTATCTAGTAAGCTGAATGCAGTCACTAAATGATTATAATGGTACCCATATCAATTTCACTTTTTTGCCAGAAACTATCACCATTCAGTGAAAGAGATATATTATTATACCATTATATACTAAGAAACTCCCCAAAGGCCTTTAAATAGCATGAAACACCACCCAAATCCAAGAAAAACGCCAGCAAAGAGATTTATTTCTAACGACTTAATAACAAGGGAAAAAAAATGTTTCCAACCTTCTCCACTTACCCAGGAGTTTTGCGATGATATAAAGGGCTTGTCCCCAAAGAAAAAGTTTTCCGTCACGGCCACAGTTGCTAGGAAATCGCTTTTGACTACCAGGGTTTTTTTTTTCATATTCTACGAAGTCAGCTGGCACATAGTAGTACTTTGGTACGATGGGATATCCTATGGAGTTTTAAAATAAATATTTAAAACATAACAAATCAGTGTTCTCTCCAAAATTCCTCTTCATGAAATTGTAATGATTAGAAAGCAGAAAGGGAAAAATTTTACAGGAAGTAAAAGATTTGATAAGCTAAAGAAAACTTGATATTCTGGTTCCTTTCAGATATTGCCAGTGGAAAACATGGAGGAAAGAAAAGTAACTTTAAAACACTAATTCGACAGCATATTGTTATGCTCTGGCCAACAATTTGTACATAATCTTCTTTAACAACATTTAATTTTAATATCTTTAAATGAGTCAACACATACACAATATGTAAATATGTAGAGCCATAGAGAAAGCTATTTTTAATGGGCTTAGTCTGTAGAAGCTTCACAAATGAGATAATGTATAATCTTAAGTGAAGAATTATAACTCTGAGCCATTGCTAAGAGCAAAGAAATCCCCATTTACGCATAAAGCCCATTATCTATCATTCAATATCATCAAAGGGAAAAAGTCATCTTCCCCCATGACCAACTCGTTAAAAAATATTACTTGATAGAAACTAAAATTATTATTTAAGGAATAGGATCCTTGTGAATGATACAATGGAAAAATAACCAACATTCTAAGTAGGGTGCTACAGAAGATTTTTTGCAACATTAGCCCACAGTAAACTTATTTCCTAAAAAAATTCCACAGATTTCCCTAAAATTTTGCTTCTTTATATATCAATAAATAGTGACATTTGTGTCTAAAATCAGTAAAAAAAAAAAGTCTATGATTTAGAGAATACTTTGAACACCGTTCTCTGAGCATGATGAAACCTAGAGTGAGATGAATTAAACTACTACCTCACTAAATTAATGATCTGCCACAGGATACTAAAAGGTCTGACTCAAGATATTTAAAATATTAGATGCATTATAAAACGTATATCTTCGTTTCTCAAAATGGACAAGTATTAGTAGCATAAAGACAAAATAATTATTTTTTAAAATTATTATTTATTTTGAATTCAATATTTACCCATAAACATTTCACAACTTTTAACACTACAAGCACTTGAAAACGTAAGCATATAATATGAAGCATTTACTCTGAGATATTTGTGGAAAAACTCCCAAAATATCATAGACTTCATGTGAGACAATAATAAAGTCCAGTGCTATGATTGTCAGCATGTGTGTATTCTTTTTTTTAAACCAGTAAAACATAATTTTTAACTTCCATTTAAATATGTTTTCAAAGCTGTTCACTCATAAGAATATATTTTTATTCTATTAATACTTTCAAACCCTAAAGTTATTGATAGAACATCTCATTTGGAATTCCTTTGAGAATTAGTTTTTTGGTTATATAGAAAAGTCAGTTATGTACTTTTATGGTCTCTGCTGGTGTTTGACAGAAACCAATATACCCTTAATAATAAGATCGGGCTGTCTGACCATTTCTAAAATATTGAATCCATCTTCAAAGAATGACATTTTAGCACCACAGCAGACATTAAAAATATACCACTAACAGCCCTAGAAGAAACTCCAAAGAGAAGGCCAGAATGTTCTCGGCAATGTTTGTGCCTTTAGACAAGGGCAAAACCAAGATAGCTCAGACAGGGGCAGCACTCACATTATTATAGCACTTTTGGTGATCTGGATAAAAACCAGTCACTTTATATCACTGCCACATTATACAGAATAAAGGAGTTACATAGTGAGTAGCAGATGAAGAAACTCTTCTCACCTGACAAACTACTTTGGAAGTATTGATCACCTAATTCATCTCCATCTTTGTTTTGCTTAATGAACTCTTTTTTGTATTTTAAAGATATGGGGTACAATTCAGGATTAGGTATACAAGTGGTCATCCTACAGGTAAAGTTTGGGCTTCCCTTTGATCCCCACTTTGCCTGGTTTGAGATCAAGTACCCTTAATAATGTTGTGCCACTCTCCCCCACCAATGAACTCTTTTTATAAAAAACACATTTATCATAATAAATTAATGGAGATTATTCATTCTAATTTCATTTGAGGCCCATTCATTTTTTTCAATTTAATATAAATTATTTTGTTTTTATAAAGGGCTTGTTTATACATTTCAAAGGAACAATAAAGAAATGTTCGTAGGAAGAATTTCTTAAAATTCCAACTATACCTTCTGTGGTCTGATGAAGTACTGCAGTCAAAAGATCCTGATATTCCTTTACTTGCTTGAGATTGCCTCTAAAAACTCCTGAAATGTAAAAATAAAACATCCAACAGCAGTTGAGCTCAATAAACATCTCAAAGATTTTACCTTAGAAATATCTATTAGACCAATCATAAATATTTTGGTAATTTTATATGTAAATCATAAAAATAAGATTAGAAAAAGTAATGTAAATCTATGTGATATATTTCCAAAAAAATTGATTTTAGAAAGCCACGCTAGCATTTTGAATTGAAAACTAAATTTTAATTGAAATTTCTCTATTTATAAGTAAAAATGTTACAGATATTCATGTCATGATTATAGGACTCATGATTTCTATTAATAAAAATATTTTTGTCAAATGAATTAGTATCATTTTTTAACTGCTTCAAAGTAGTTTTTAAACATTCTTTAAGCAATTTAGCCTTCATTCAGAAAGTAAAATAGTAGTATATAAAAATGCAGGGCAGTTAACATCACTGAAGTGCAGTCTATTTCTAGCTGAAAGAAGTCATATTTCATTTCTGCTCTTCTTTAAGCCACTTATATCTTATGCTTAAATTTCAGGAAAAAGCTCACTTACCATCAATCATCATGTAAAGGAAAAATATAGGAAATTCACATTCAATGCCATCAAATAGCTAAAACAAAAAAAAAAACATTAAATTTTTCACTAACAAATTAGAACAACTATAGTTAGGCTATACGCTAAAAATTCATTTATAGTAATAACTTACAACTACACTGATTTTGTAAGTATCTTTGTTTTTTGTTTGTTTGTTTGTTTGTTTTTGAGTTGGAATCTCACTCTGTCACTCAGACTGGAGTGCAGTGGCCGCTCCCGGTCACTGCAGCCTCGACCTGCTGGGCTCTGGTGATCCTTCCACCTCAGCCTTCCAAGTAGCTGGAACTATAGGCACGCGCTACTATGCCCAGCTAATTTTTGATTTATTGTAGAGATGAGATCTCGTCAAGTTGCCCAGGCGGGTCTCGAACCGGCAGGCTCAGGCAATCCGCTCACCTCAGCCTCCCAAAGTGCTGGGATTATAGGTTGAGCCATCGAGCCTGGCCTCCTTGTTCTTTAGAAAAAAATATCTCTCAGGACTCATTATTCAAAAGCTCATTCATTCAATCCATCAAACAGCAGTCATTTAATAAATATTTACTGAATACTTACTAATGCCTGGAATCAACTAGACAGAGAGTTACAAACACAAAAGATAGAGAACTTCCCTCAGAGACTCACAGTCTATTGAGGAAGCTGGCATGTAAATAAACAACTACAGTGCACTAGGAATTGTCTATACATAGTATATGAGGATCAAAGGGAATGAAACCCCTAAGTCAGCCTTGGGGTCAGGGAAGAGTTGTAGGAAAGAAGATGTTTCAGCTAAAGCCTAAAGGACTTCACTGGAGTGATAAGCTAAGGGAACTCAAGACAGAGAAGTAACAGTACAAACCGCAGATGCAGAGAAACACAAAAACAAAGAAACTACCAGCACTTCAGTATTTCTGCAATAAGCAAGGAAAAAGTACTGAAAACTAAAGTCCAATAGATGGGCCAGGCCAGTCAGAGCAGGAAGGGTCTTGGAAGTCATGTTAAGAGAATGAGACTTTGATCTGGAAATAACAGGGAACTACTGGTAAATACTGGGCAGGATCAGATTTACTTATTATATTTACTTGCAGGACTTGGTAAATGGTAATACTGAAGACAGCTGTAGGGCAAGAAATAAGAGCAGATAGAAGAAGGCCACTGGAGCAAAATCCAAATGATAAAAGCTGACAGCCTAAACAGGGGTTTCTCAAACTTGATGCTACTAACATTTGTGGTCAAATAATTCTTTGTTTTGGGCCTGTTCTCAAAAGTATAGGATGCTTAGTAGCATCCCTATCCTCCACCTTCCAGATGCCAGTAGCACTCACAAAGTTATGACAACCCAAAATGTCTGCATTGTCAAATGGTAAGGGCAAAACTGCCCCAGGATACAAACCACTGATTTAAACCAATGAAGGAAGAAACAGAATGTTAAGATTTTAAGGAGACTAAATCTGCCAGCCTTGGTGATTGCCAAAGCTGGATAAGTGAGAAGGAAGTGCCTAGAATGACTCTCATTAGGGGGCTTGGGCAGAGGAATGGAAACTGAATATAGGCAGACTCTAGACTAAGTGAGAATGTCCCAAGGTCAGTTGCATCCATGGGTAGGGCACTCAGGGAGAGAGATATGAGTTAGGGATAGAGATCAACAGCTGAAGCTATGAGAGCATGGGTAGAATGCAAAGAGAATAGGGCTGTGGATAGGTCCCAGGAGAGCAACATTTTAAAAGATGCAGAAGAAGAACAATCTGCAAAAGAAACTAAGGACAGTGAGAGAAGTTAGTAGACAACTAAGAAGAGAATAGGTTCATAGGAAATGGAGAATGTTCTAAAAAAGAGGACTCAGCAAAGACACTCAAATGCCAAGAAGTTCTATGAAATAAGATCAGAAAAGTATCTACTATGACTCAATAACCTAAACTGACTGAAGCCAGTAGAGCTACTGTAGAGTGTTGGAGAAGAGTCTCTTTGTAGAGAAAGAGTAAGTGGGAGGCAAACAAGAAAAGACTCCAAGTACAGGCCATGCTTTTTATTTATTTATTTTTTTTTGAGTTGGAGTCTCATTCTGTTGCCCAGACTGGAGTGCAGTGGCCGCTCCCGGCCACTGCAGCCTCGACCTCCTGGGCTCCGGCGATCCTTCTGCCTCAGCCTTCCGAGTAGCCGGAATTACAGGCATGTGCTACCACACACGGCTGATTTTTTTGATTTATTGTAGAGATGAGGTCTCGCTGCCCAGGCGGGTCTCGAACCTGCGGACTCAGGCAATCCACTCATCTCAGCCTCCCAAAGGCGCGGGATTACAGGCTGAGCCACCAAGCCTAGCTTAGGCCATGCTTTTTAAAAGTGTGGCTACAAGACAAAGAGGTTGGGAGGCAGATAGGGATATGGGTGTTTGTGTGTTTGTTCAATGATAAACATCAGTGTGTTTATGCAAAGGAAAAGTCAACTTAAGTTGAAGAAACAGGACAAAGGAAAGGCAGAAGTGGGGAGATGAGGAGAAAAAAGAGAAATGGATATCCTTCTATTTGGAGAGAAAACAAACTCTGAGTGAGTGTCATAAGGAAGTAAAAGAGAACAGATAGGGTGTACACATGGAGTGCTAACCTCAGAAGGAAGAATAGCACTTCTGTGAGACGAGATGGAGGTTAAGTATGGATGAAGGAAAGAGGCAATTGAGGAGGCCATACAGAAACTAAAGACTATCAAGGAGAAAATGAGAACTAAACTCTGGGAACTTGAGTACCAAAGGGAAAAAGCCAGAAAAGCCTTCAAGGGAAGTTCCCGGTAGGGTCACATAGTAAGACTGACAAGAAATGAAAGCAGTGATGAGGACTGAACCAAAATACATGTCCTAAATTTGGAGTGGCACCTAGCCATAGTGTTTATGGTTTTCTTGGTGGTGCTTAGCAGCATGTGCAGAAATAGAGAAAGTTTGCTAAATGGATCCAAAGCTAAAAGTATGCAAGGTGGTAGATTCAGGTGGTCCAATTCAAATATAAGTGCGGCAAATTGGCTCGGTTTGCATTTATTAAATAAAGAAACAGTTGAATCTTTTGGCCCAACCTAACAGACTGTAACACTGCTAACATTGCTGTAAAATTTCAAAAATGCACAAAATAAAGTTGACTTCTAATGCTTCCAAGTGATAGTCAACTGTGAAATTAAATAAAATGAGCCGGGCTCGGTGGCTCAGCCTGTAATCCCGCGCTTTGGGAGGCTGAGGTGAGTGGATTGCCTGAGCCCGCAGGTTTGAGACCCGCCTGGGCAACTTGGCGAGACCTCATCTCTACAATAAATCAAAAATTAGCTGGGCAAATTAGCTGGGCGTGGTAGCACGCGTCTGTAGTTCCAGCTACTTGGAAGGCTGAGGCAGAAGGATAGCTGGAACCCAGCAGGTCGAGGCTGCGGTGGCCGGGAGCGGCCACTGCACTCCAGTCTGGGTGACAGAGTGAGACTCCAACCCAAAAAATTAAATAAATAAATAAATAAATAAATAAATAAATAAATAAATAAATAAAATGAAGCTGGGCATGGTGGCACATGACTGCAGTCTGGGCTACTTGGGAGGCTGTGGCAGCAGAATTGCTTGAGCCCAGGAGTTCCACTCCAGCCTGGGCAACATAGCAAGATCCTACAGGTATTAAAAAAAGAAAAATAAAGACATAAAAGAAAAAAGAAGTTAAACAAAATGATAAATACCTTGTCTGGTTTTCCTGCAAAAGTTAAGTGTATATTGAATTTTAAAAGAATAGTATGTTAATTGTCAAACAACTTAAAAGGTATAATGTTGCCTATACCTTTTCTATATGCAAATACATGGGGTCCTTACCTGTCTTCAGTGAGTGAGTCAAACTCTTATGCCCATGTTTACAAAAATAATTTTTTTTTTTATTTTTATTTTTATTTTTTATTTTTTTCATTAATCAGTATTTTTTATTATGGTTTTAATGTACTCCCCCAAAGCAAAGTCTTTAGCAATATGCGTGAGTTCTTACTTTCTTTGGGGTATTATAGTTTCCTAGATGGCTTAAAAGCAGCTAGTATAAACTTGGATATAGGGATATGTGTATGTGTTTTTGAACTACAAATGATTTTAAACCTAAACATTTAGAGGACTATATTTCAAAAGGAAGTGTCTAAATGAAACAGATAAAAGAAGAGGAGAAGGAGGATCAGTTTTAATAAGAGCATTTGATTAACAGATTCAAAGCTGTGTCACAAATAGGTATTTGATACTATACAAGACAAACAGTATGAATCAGGCAGACAAAGGACTGAAAATGCAATAGAAAAATTATTTACCCAGTGAATCAACATGGCCCAATATGAGCAGATACCTCAGTGGTAGTACGAGCTAACACTTACTGAGCACTTACTATGTGCCAAGCACTATTCTAAGCACTTTTAAATAAATTAAATCATTTAATACTAGTAAGAACCTTATGAGATAGGTACTATCATTTTACTAATGAAGAAAATGAAACACAAAGAGGTTAATTAGCTAGCCCAAGGACACACAGCTGGTAGGTGGCAGAGCCAGAATTCAAACCCAAGGGTCAGTCTTCTGAATCTGTGCTTTTTACCATTCTAATATGCTACTAACATGGGATATTTTTGATACCTTAATTTCAGCTGGTTTGTAGTAGCGTCTGTTGGGATCTTCCAATGATGTTCTATATCCATCTCTCAAGAAACGCTTAAATCCATATTTTCCTTTTAATTTTCTAACTACTTTATCAAGTGTCTGACTAAAAAGAACTTCATCATCTAGGGCAAAGGCAGGATAACTGATGCAGGGGAGAAGGGCAGCATCTGTGTTCTGCAGGTAATTTAAAAAAAGAGATTGTAAGTATCTGCAATGCTATGATCAACACAGCCAGAGGAGAATGATAGCGATAAAAAGCCAACAAGGTTATTCAAATGACAGCAAGCTTGCTCTGCTCCCAGGGACAGACAGACATTTCTATGGCATGCTTCAGTGAACCTCATAGAGGAGATAAAATTTGTTAATAAAGAATATTTTCAAGGTTCATTACTGTGCTGAAACTTTAAAATATTAATTAAAGCACTATGCAAAAATATAACAGTTGCCACATCTTAGTGTGTCATAACAACTTGCTTATAATAGAGAAAAAGAGAAAAAAACCTAAATGTCCAACAAATAGTTGAGCTAAATTAGAAGCTATTAAATATTTATAATGTAGGAATCTGTTTATCAATATGAAAACATGTCCACTCATAAAACTAGGTGATCAATCATTGTAAACAATATTGTTCTAGCTCTATAAAATAAAAATATTACATATGTGCATAAAAATGTGTGGAAACATATATTTATAAATGTCACTCTAAAATTATATCAGAGTGGTGGAATTAGTAGATATTATGTTATTATTATTTGATTATTTTGGCATTTTGTTTTCTTTTATCATAATCTTACATTACTTATATTATTCCATCCTGGGTGTTTTTTTTTTTTTTCCATTCTGGGTGTTTTCTAAGAACAGAAACACAAATAATCCCTAGAGAAATCTGCAATCAGGTACTGTAAGCATATGAAAGTTCATCAGACAGAGAAAAACAGTGAATTGAATGAGAGAAAAAAATAGTAATAACAGAAGGTAATTTTATTTGAAAGAAATATAAACTATGAAAAATATGTTTCTAATATTCCATGATAAAAGTGATTAATTTTGACGTAATGTTACTATCCCCCCAAAAGAAAAGCAATGTCTATTTTTCTATTGTCCTACAAAAGACTCCAAGGACAAAGCAGTTTTATCCACAACTCTGCTCACTCCCTACAACCTCCACAAGCCAGAGAAGTGAGGGACAGTCTATCATGCCTTATCTCTTATGGACGACCCTTAACATGCTAGAGGACTGTCTTGAAAAAGAAGGTATAAAACTATACAAGACTAGTAAATGACAGTTTATATAATTTATCATAAAAATGTCTCACATGAGATCTTGATTCTCTGGGTAACAGTGAACACAAAGTTTGCCTGTTGCGATTGTGAGCATCGAGATCTACAAATATAACTGACCAAGAGCAGCCCTGAAAAGAGAAAAAGAAACATATTTTTAAAATGAAGAGAAAAGAACATGTACAACATCTAACATTTTGACAGTGAGAAATTTCATTAAAATACTGACATTGCAGCAAGTGGGGGATTACAGTGGATTTTTTCTTTTTTTACACTTTCAATATTTCTCAAAATCTCATAACAAATGTTAATTTTATAATCATAAAAAGTAAATGTTATTTTTATGGTTTTCATACTTTTGATTTTCTTATAAATCAAGATATTGATTACAAAATAACCAGTTAATGACATTAATTTTAATGAAAATAAAATTAGTTTAGTTAACATGACAAGAAATAAAGCAAGAACTAATTCAGATTCATAAAATCTGAACTGTATATTCCTCATAAAGAATGTTTATTATATGATCAAACTAAACAAATTTAGATATAATCTAGAAGATGCAAAAAAATACTTGATTAAAGTATGGAGACAGGAGAATCTCAAATAACAATAATGCAAGTAACACTTAGTCTTCACTGCATCAGGCACTATGCTTTATGTTTCACATGGATTATCTCATTTAGTACCCACATGCAGGTATTATTGTCCCCATTTTGCTGAGAAGGACATTAAGCCTTAGTTTAACAGATCAAGCGTTCAAAATCAAGTTTCTGATACAGGAGTCCCCGCTTTAAACCTTAGGTTATACAATTTCCCACACTGAAAAAAAAATTTCCAAATAAGAACAAAAAACTTGAATAAAAAGACAGGTGTAACAGAAAACTGTTCAACTGCTCTGCTAACCAGGTTAAAAAACAAAAATAAAAACAATTTAGCCACTGGTACATTCTATAGTTAACAGAACAGTTGTAAGTAAACATGGCTTTATTCTTTTACTGGGGAGCGAAATTTTTGAAAACATATAGAATGAGATGGAAATACAAAGGCTGCATCCAATATAAGAGAATATGCAGAAAAAAACATGTGGAAAAGGAAAACTATTATAAATTGCATGATGCTTCACTATGTATTTCTAAATCTCATCCCAATTCTTACCAGCTTCACAGATGCATTTACCTTGAAGCAAAAATATCTCAAATCAATCAATCACCTAAACTCAAACTTTAAAATCTTGTAGCACCAGTCCCTAGATCCAAATATCAGATCCACTAGATGTATATTTTCTTGTTAATCATGTTTTCTTATAATGAATATTACCTTGTAAAATAGAATAATTTCTCATTCAGAATATCATTTTTAAAATCTTTTAAAAAACTCTGATGAATAAATAAATAAATGAGCAAGAAATAAGGGAGGCTATTTCTCAACCACCAAATTAATACTACTCATAAACTTTGCTTTCTATTACTTGAGAGTCCCAACCTCCCATTTTTACTTGTTCATGCAATAGCTGCCATTGGCAGAGTATTGTACATTCTGCTTTGAGGAAAACAAATCATTTGAGGAAAACAAATCATTGACCTGTGCTCTCAAGAAGCTGACCATGGTAGATGTCCTGAACAAGACAATTATTAAGAAAACTAAAAGCCAGAACACAGTAATATACAACTTAGTCTCATCAAAGTAAGTGGCTTAGATAGAAAAATAATATTTATAAAATAAATCCTTAGGGAAGTTGGATCACTTCACAAAGAAGGTGAGGACCAGAGCAAGGATCTGAAGTTTTGGGGAAATGAGAGCTAGCAGGGTAGTAGAACAAAACAGTAAGGAAATGAATACATATAATATACTGGGAGCCTATGAATACACAAAAAATAGGAGCTATAATTTATCTTCAGGCCAAGAATTTATAAAGTTAATTACATGCTAAACTGTCTGCCTGGAATTGAATTTTCAAAAGATATAATCTCAGTAGGATAATTTATAAATAATGAAGTGAAATGGCAAATTTGGCAATTCTCCCCATTATTTGATTAATGTAAACAGCCAACTTCTATTTTATGGTCACAAATAAATAGCTTATTTATCTAAATTCATCAAAGTACTTGTTCAGTTCTCAATTTTTCTCCTCCAGCCTTTAAGAAACATGTGCAAAGGGAAAAACAATCTCATAATGTTACCATATTTTAACACTGAGATCAAAGGCTAGTTAACTATACTGTTTGGTTGTCTTTTCACAAAAATATACCATGCCTAAGGCATATGGTCCAGATTTCCAGGAGGGCAAAATCACCCAAGGTCACAGACAGCTATTCGCCATTCAGAAGTAAGTCTTTTAAAAAATCACCAAGCAGAGCCCACATGTGGAATTAATTATCACCTACTATAAATCATCAGACACATTAATTTTAGAACTGCAAATTTCAAAGGAAGCTGGATATCTGCATTGCTTTGAACACTTTGCATAACATGAGCAATCACTCTAGGCATTACCTTTTAGATTCTGGCCTCAGCTCATTTGTCAGTATCTTGATTTCCCCAATTAAAGACAGGAATATGAAAGGATGTTTTATATGTATATGTCACTTCAGAGTATCTGATTAACTTTGGATATTTTATTTTCATCTTTCATTTCTTGAAATCATTATATCTCTGCTAGAATATCGGACTCCACCTAAAGAACATGTTTTAAGACTGACATGCCGGGCTCGGTGGCTCAGCCTGTAATCCCAGTGCTTTTGGAGGTTGAGGTGAGTGGATTGACTGAGCCTACGGGTTCGAGACCCGCCTGGGCAACTTGGTGAGACCTCATCTCTATAGTAAATCAAAAAATTAGGCGGGTGTGGTAGTACGTGCCTGTAGTTCCGGCTACTTGGAAGGCTGAAGTAGAAGGATCGCCCGGAGCCCAGCAGGTTGAAGCTGCAGTGGCCGGGAGCATGTCACTGCACTCTAGTCTGGGTGACAGAGTGAGACTCCAACTCAAAAAAAAAGAAGATGATTCTGAAACCCGACCACTGTCGTTGAAACTTAAGTTCCAAAGGTGGGGAAGAACTGCACTGATCCATCTACCTCTCTTCAATCCTCATGACCAGAATGAATATTGGTTTTAGAAAGTTAAGGGTACTAAATATGAACATAAAACTTTGTTGATCTCCTTAGTCTCAACTCAAAATGAAATTATTTAAAGGATTGTCTGGGCCTTTCTTTTTCCCATTAATCATTTTTCTGAGTCTGAGCTAAGGGACTTGTTGCCTTCATTTAGAATAAAAAAATAAAACAAGATAAAACTGATTATTGGATCTACTGTATATGAACTTTTCTATTTTTATTCTGAAAGCAAAGCCATACCACAAAACTGTGATCAGGAGGTTTTCTTCCTTAGTTCAGTTACTAGGCTGTCCCTTAGCTTTATGGCAAAGCCTGGAGAACAGTATTCTTCCAAAAAGGATATTTATTGATGAGAAATATCCCTCTACACCATGGCGGTGGTGGCAATGGATGTGTAAACAGTCAACTTTTGCTTACTGAGCCAATAGTTATTTTTAGCAGACCCTCTCACAATCCAGGCTTCTCTCCTGCTCATACACTTTTAAAGGAATTTTCATACAGAGAAAGATTAACCTGAGCATTAATTCTTAGAAGCTCAATAATTATTAAGCAGAAAATGGTTTAGGAGTTTTTAAAGAAAATGCACACTCCCAACTCTAAAGGTAGAAAAAATCTAACAGCTGAGATGTCTCACATCAATAGTCAATCGTCCAGATTCATTATTGAGAAGCTTTGGTTTAATATCCTGGTTCTGTTCTCTGTTGTGTGGTTGAGAAATGCTACCTCAACCTTCTGATTATTCATTTTGAGAGAGGTGCTCTTCCATCTTCAAAGATCCATGACTCTTTTTAGTTGTCACCAATAGGGGGATGCACTTTTTGAGACAATTCTAATAAATTTAGCTAAAGAAATATGATCAGGTCTTCCAACACATTATACCAACAGTCTTTAGAAATAACTATGAATACCCATACAATCTGCAATCCCCCAAGTCTTGAGGAAGTTTCTTTGGTTTTCATTTTAATAAAATAATTTCTTTATGTCAGTTATTTTTCCAGCCATTGACTTTTAATTAGATCACAGCTCTTTTAAGTATAAGGAGTGACATTATAAAATGATTAAACAAGAAAAAGATCACATCCACTTTTAAATGTGCTACTGTTTAGCAGGCACATTATTAATTTAAGTGCTGTAGAGGTTGGAATATTAACATTTTCAAAGTCAAGTTTCTATAATTCTCCACATCAGAAAAAAAGATGAAAGGCAATCTGTAAAACTGGGACACTGATACCATCCTGTAAAAATGAAAGATAAAGAGGCTTTATTTGCAACATGTGATACTCCTATGGTTACAGAAATTAGACATTATTTGTTAACATTTCTATCTGAAATAATTAAGGGGCAGTCAATTCAGCAAACATTTGGAAACAGACATGACCTGAAAAGGGTCTTAGGTTAACTCTACTTAGAGCAGTTACTGTTATTTTGGGCTACATATGAGAATCCCTGGAAATTCCAAAAACTCTTTTTTTTTTTTTGAGTTGGAGTCTTACTCCGTCGCCCAGGCTGGAGTGCAGTAGCACACTCATGGCCACCCCAGCATTGACTTACTGGGTTCCAGTGATCCTTCCGCCTCAGTCTTTCAAGTAGCCAGAACTATAGGCGCGTGCTACCATGTCTTGCTAATTTTTGATTTATTGTAGAGATGAGGTCTCACCAAGTTGCCTGAGTTGGTCTCAAACCTGTGGGCTCAGGCAATCCACTTGCCTCGGCCTCCCAAAGTGCTGGGATTACAGGCTGAGCCATCGAGCCTGGCCCCAAAAACTCTTAATGCCAAGGTTTCCCTTTAAGTCAATTAAATTAGAATCAGTGAGGGAGGAGCCCAGGCATCAGTATTTTAAAAAATTCTTCAAATGATTCCAATGTGCAGTGCAGATTGAGAAACCAGCTAAGGAATAATACTGGTAATACATTTATAACTCAGAATCCAAATGCACAGTAAAGCAATTCAGTGGTTTTAGAGGTTTAGAGCAATCTATGAATACTTCCTAAAAAAATGTAAAGACCTGAAAATGGATAGAGTGGAAATGAACCACATGTATGTATGTGGGTACACATGTAGGTGTAGAAGGGGTGCATACAGAAATGTAAGCAACATACACTAAAACTCAGGTACTTCAAAGGAGATGACACAATTACAAAAAAGAGCCACTAGTGTGTAACAGCCAACCAAGAGACACTCAGTTCCCTTCAGCTCAGTATTTGGTATGTGATAGAAGGCAGGCTAGCAAGACCTGCATCTTTCCAGATTGCTAATACATCTTTCTGGCTTAATCCATACCTCTTCTCAGTCTCCTTAAGACACTCTCAAGAAAGTTTTCAGTCCAATTTCTTCATTTCTCTTCTTCAGTATTACAGTACTTTATAAATAATAGTAACAAGAGATGGCATTTATTAAGGTTTAGTCTTTAACAAGCACTATGCTACATTAACTAATATTTGCATGAAGATCTCCTGAGTTAGGTCCTATTATCATAATCGCTATTTCTTTAGATGAGGAAACTGAGACTGAGGAAGCCAAAGTCATAGAACTCAATGGTGGGAGTACAGAGTATATAGTGACCCTATCCCAACTCCTAATATAATGCCATTCTTTAATGCCATTTTATCCTCCGACTCCTATCTATCATCCATCCATCCATCCAGGAATGCAAAAAGTGGGTGATCCAGAACCACTTTTCAGGCACCCAGAATGAGATACCACTCTTTTCCCAATCCTTTACTGTCAGTGGTCATTCCTTATGTCCCAGATGTAGACAAAGCCCATCTTCCAGAGGCAGTTGGGGTAAGAAAAGAAGAGTGTTTGCATATGTAGGGAGGGAAGAGAGGTGATTGTGTCACATACTCCAACAAGAAACTTTCTTAAACTCAAAAGTTTGAGGTACATAGTATTATAACTGCCATAACAAAAGCTATTATCACTTTTATGCACATCTGTATAGCCTTCTAAAATGTATCTTCACTGACTTAGTATTTCAAAAACTTAGGGTTAATTATAATATCAGTTAGAAATTTAACTTTGCCTTCCCATCTTAGGAATCTTTACAAAAACTGCTAAAGAAAATTAACCTACTTCTTGATTCAGAGTAGTAACCTCTATTCCTACATTTTGTTCCTTTCCACTGTCAACTCAATCCATGGTCACTTGATTAGTTTCTTTCAGCACAAAAACTGGTAAAGATCTTATGAAAATTTAAGGCAACCTTCAGGGTTTCCTTTTTATTCCCAGGGAAAATGAGATTTTAGACATTTGATTACATCCAGTTGAGGTTGAAATCAGGATCAGAACTTCCAATTCTCTGGCTGCACACATTACACAAATTCCTCTCTGCATGATATACAATAATATATACTAAATTGAAACCAACATGAGAAACGCCAGGGAAAATATACGCTAGAAATGTTTTAAAATGTGAAATGGTATAAGAAACAAATAAAAGACTTGAGGGAAAAGTTACTGAACCAAGAAAATCAGAATTCTTTTTTTTTTGTAGTTTATTTTATTGTTCAATTATTTTCTTTAAAAAGTTCAACATTTGATAAAATAAAACAAACTTTTAGTACCATAGAAACCTTTTTACATGTACAATGACATATTATTACTATGTACAACTTCAAAAACAAATGCTTTCAGCTCCAAGAAAAGTGATATTGATGGTTTCTTTGGCTTTGCAGAAGCTTGTCAGTTTAATAAGGTCCCATTTGTCTATCTTCTCTCTTAAGTCCTGTGGGTTTCGGGTTTTGTACAGGAATTGGATGCCAGTGGATGGAACTAGAGTCTATAATACTGAGTGACCTCTCACAAAAACAAAAATCCGAATATCACATGTTCTCACTCATATAATGGACCTTGAACATCCAATGCAATACTATGAGAAAATGACGGATGGTACTGGGAAACTATGGGGGGGAGGGGGATGGGATTAACAGTAGCAAATATCTGTCGGGGGATGGGAAAACACTTCTTATCTACAGGGTGCCTGAATGAAACGTCATTGTACACCTACCCTTAACTGTACCCCACAAAACCATAATAAAAACTACTGATTAATGAAAAAAAAAGAAAAGTGATATTGAGTATCCTGACTACAGTTAAACTGGAGGAAAGTTCCTGGATAGCTAATGTTTTCCTTGGTTTGGAAAAAAAAATTATACAATTGAAAAATATAAATAAGACCTTCAATGAGTTGAGAATCACAAAAATGCGATCTGAATTCAGTCATCTGGATCTTGGGAAACTTGTAATAGTTGTAAGAGTTCAACAAACAAAAGGAAACCCTGTGGTTATTCAAACCAGTGTTCTAGGAGAGGTCCTGTAGGTTCACAGTTTATCAAAAATAAAAGCTATTCCTATTGTGGCAGAACTTAACATCTGGTTCATATATCATTTTTCACCAGCTCGTGGTCTCATCAATGATTAAAGGTGCATGAAATTCTTTATCGGTCACATAAATGTCTAGTCCTTTTCCAGCATAGAAGAGGAGATTGGCACATCATTGACATCCTTCAAGCGGGGAATTGCTGGAAGGCAAGAGTCATGTTCATCTATGAAGTAGCCCCCTGCATTGAGGATCCAGCAATGATGAATGGACATCAAGGCATGCCTTGCAGTAGTAGGGTTGTCCTTACCATTCTGACTGTCTGCATACTTCAACGGGGAAAATTCATCTTCCCATAGTACTTCATATACCACAAACTTCTTTGTGAACTGGAAGATGTCAAAGACAAATTTTTCCATCTTTATTCCATTTGGTTTGTCTGGCTTAATTAACCGTTGTTGGGAATCCATATAAGGAATCTTCTTTAAGCCACATAGTGCTGCAGCTGACGTTCATAAATATTGACAACATCTCTCAGAAACTGTACAGTGGGAAAACAGTTGCCAACGTTCCCTACATTGAACAGCAGTCGTCCAGCTGAGCTTCATTTTTGAGCTGCTGTCAGGGAAATCTCACTTTATTCTACCACTTGGTAAACTCCATCCACTCGGCAAGCCACTCTTACTGGCTCTATAGGGTTCGTTTTCTCTACTACCTTGGCTCCATAGTCTGCTCCTTTCTGAATGCAAAATCCAATGAACCATGGTTCTGCCATTTTTACTATTATTTTGTCAACACAATAGACGTGAATGCTCCAGATGCCTCTTTGCTTCATATCTTCCACAATATTCTGGGTTGCAAGAACTCAGTAAAGACCACCATTTTGCTCTTCTCTTCCAAAATAATTTCCCATCAAAACTCGTGGCAGCAGCATTATTTGCTGAAAAAAAAATCCCTTTGGGATATGCAACTCCAAGTCTTGTCCCCTGCCCACCAGCTAGGAGAAGAACTGCTACTTTGTACTGA
Source organism: Carlito syrichta (assembly GCF_000164805.1). Lineage (NCBI taxonomy): Eukaryota > Metazoa > Chordata > Mammalia > Primates > Tarsiidae > Carlito > Carlito syrichta. Next base: position 545,413 of record NW_007257860.1, on the reverse strand, counting down.
GAAACCTGAAAAGGTCCTTTGCTTTTCCAGGCCTCAAGCTGATCTTGTTCTCAAGTAGCACTGCCCAGTACCTCTTAAGGGACAGGCTCCATTCGTGCATCCACTTTCTCTTGGTGAGAGGATTGGTTAAATCCTTCAATGGACTTTAGGAAAAAGAAGTTCAATCCTCAAAGTTCATGGCTTGGAGCTCTGTGTAAAGCTCTACCTGTTGGACTTCTTCAAGCTCATCAGAAACATAGAAGGTGTTCTTGCCCAGCTTTGGACAAATTTGAGGTCATTAATGTTCATAATGATCTGATAGTCAACCTTTGTGAAAATAAGGGTATAATTTATGCACCTGTAAACCTGATTTCAGATTTCATAAACCATGTACAAATAATTACAGCAAAGCACCGGGCCAAACTTGATACAAATCTTCCAGAAGTCATATGTTCAGCAAATGTGTACTCTCAGCTTTCCAGTACCATCTTTGCACTTCCTTAGCACAATCACAGCTCCACCTGGCTCTGGCTCTGGCTCCTTGCACGGCCACTCAACAGCATCCTGCACCGGCTTGGAATATACATCGTCATCTGGTAGCCAAGGGGAGAGTCAGCCCTGGCCACCCTGCCCCTCTTGCCCCAAAATTCTTTATCAAGTTTTTTTTTAGAATTAAGCAATGATTTTTAGTTAGAAAGCTAAAATTTAACTGGAAAATCATTTTCAAAGGAAAAGTTATTCAAGCATGGGTGCTAAAATAAATTTCAGACACTCTCTGATTATAAGGAAATGACTTGTTAATGACTAGCCAAATTAATTAAACACGCAATTCAAATAATCACTGATTTTTTTTTTTACCTGGTTGCCAAAGAGGTTGAATCCATTAATTGCTTCCAGAGCTGCTTTTGCTAAGCCAACAGAGCTAAGAGAGAAAAGGAAATACTTTATTACTCTAACGTGTCTGGTTACAAAATAAGAAGCATTATCTGATGAATATTCACAAGCAATTTTCTTTATTAACATTTATAACTTCCATAAGAAGGATAATGTCTAAGAGACCTCATTCTGACATTTCACTTTTTTAATTTTTCTTTTTTATAGTTAGTGAACATCTGGGAAAAATATTTCTAGGTTCAACTTGATCTAAACTAATGGTCATACTATTGATGAGATTAGTTTTAATTCCAGTAAAATTTCTATTCACTAACTTCAAAGATTAACTTCAGAGGAAGGTGTTTTATGATGATATGTGCAACAATTAGCTGGTTGGGCATCATTAGTTCCAATCAATGTAATAGAGATTTTCTGGTGTCAAAGAAAGATATTGCACATCATACACCTATCAGAGTGTAATTTAAGGTATTCACTCAAATACTCTTTGCTTAGGATCCAATAAAATAGGCATTACTTTATGTTCACAGAAACATGGATCACCATACCTCTCATTTTTCCTATCTTCTTCTCTCTGTAATAAAATGAGTACTATTCCCCTCAGTGTCCTACTCTTTTGACCTCTCAAGTGCCACATACAGTAGTGCTGGAAAATGGGAAGACCCATTTTATTAAAAATATAGCACTATCATCTTATAAATATCTACCTTCAAATATTTTAGTTCTAATATACAGTTTAATTATTGCAAATATTTATTTGTTTTACTCAAAGCAATTGCATATGCATTAATATAATTTAAAGTTAATGATCTGTCATCAATTCAGCAGTTCTTTAAAACAGTAATGATCAAACTATGGTCTCCAGAGCAGCCCCATCAGCATTACCTAGAAGCCTGTTAGAAATGCCAGTTCTCACTCCTCTCTGGGAGTAGGGTTCCATAATCATCATTAAAAAGCCTTCCAGATGTTTGCACTTTAAATTTGATAACTATTGTTCTGAACTATTCACATCATCATGTCTACATTCTATAGATTATGTACATGAACTGTTTTCAAGCAAGCATTACTCTTATAGTAATAGACATAGTAAATACAGATATAGTAGATATTGTAAAAGATAGTAAGTAAGTTAGACACTTATCCTTAAAAATACATGAATGGGAAGATAAACTAGACATAATTTTCTCTATTCTTCTCACTAAGTACAAATAGAATCTTGGAAATTACATATAAAACAAACACAAAATGGCTCAGAAACATGGGGAGAAGGTAGGCTAGCTATGAACTTCAGGACTCTTAGAACAATACTGTGGTTAAGTTCCTTGGGTTTTCTTTTCGCCTCATTTTACCAGTCTAAGAGCTGAAGAAGCCAACTGAGAAATGTCAGCACTTGCATACAAAAAATATCCCAACAAAAGCCTGCTCTCTCTCCAGCCAAAAGACAAGAAAACAGAAACTTAGCAAAACAGAACACTTTTAGACAATAACCACTCAGAAAAAAAACTGCAACCTAGACTTTTACACTAATGAGTTTATCATGAAGTACAACACTCAAACTTCAACCTTCTTAGCCATGGTGGTGTCAGAGAAGTAAGGACAAGAAGGAAGTTAAGCCTTTCATTTCTAGTAGGTGTCAGAACTCCACTCCCCCATAACACACATCTTGGTGTCAATGAAGACCACATGGAGAGCCTAGACCTTCACCTCCAATCATCAGTAATGAGGTAAACCTCTCCCCTTCCACTGGTATGGTGTCAGGGAAGAGTCACAACTTCTACCACCAGTCAAGAGGTCACGTATTTTCTCCTGTCCTATAAATAGAAGCCAAATGGGAATCAGTAATAAGGCACTCCTATTTTTTCCAACTAGGGAGATATCAGTAGAGGCCTACTGGGGAGCTGGACATCCCACCCAGACCCTGCTATAATAAGGAGTCCCCATCTTGAGTGTCAACACAAAACTTGGCCTTATATTCCCACTTGGTTATCATGAGTCTATGTGTCCTGACTTCCCCTGCCAGAGCTATGTTAAAAAATATAGCTAAAACATATAATGTCCAGGGTCTCATAATATGCCCATGTCTCCATCAAAAATCACTACTCATGCCTAGAACCAAAAAAATCTCCAACAAAATGAAAAAGCACAATCAACAGAGGCTAACACTGAAAAGAGAGAGATTTTAGAATTATCTGACAAAGATTTTAAAGCAGTCATGATAAAAATGCATCAATAAGCAAGTATGAATATGCTTGAAACAAATGAAAAATAGAAAGCCTTAACTAATACACAGAAAGTCTCAGAAAAATTTTTAGAACTGAAAACTACAATAATTGAAATAAAAACCTCAGTGGACAGGCTCAGTAGCAAAATGAAAGGGGTAGAGAAAATAATAACTAAATTAGAAGACAGAACAATAGAAATGACCCAATTTGAACAAAAGAGAGAAAATAGAATGAAAAAAATGGACAGATCCTCAAGGATCTGTAGTATTAAAAAAAAAATCTAATATATACATCACTGGAGTTCCTAAAGGAGGAGAAAGTGAGTGGAGTTGAAAAATACTTGAGGAAATAATGGCAGAAAAATTTCCAGTCAGGTGTGGTGGCTCACACCTGCAATCCTAGCACCGTGGGAGACAAAGAGGGAAGACTGCCTGAGCCAAAGAGTTCAAGACCAGCCTGGGAAACTTGGTGAGACTATGTCTCTGCAGTAAATTAAAAAAATTAGCCAGGCATGGTGGCACATGCCTGTGGTTCCAGCCTCTTGGAAGGCTGAGGGGCAAAGAGTGCCTGAGCCCAGAGGTCGAGGCTGTGGTAACCACGAGAGTGCCACCGCACTCCAGCCTGAGCGACAGAGTGAGACTCTAACTAAAAAAAGAAAAGAAAAAGAAAAATTCCAAATTAGTAAGAGCCATAAAATTATAGATTCCAGAAACTGAGTGAAACCCAAACGTGGAAATCCCATTGTCCCAGCCCCATTTGCTGAAGACTATTCTTTTCCACTGAATTTTCTTCGTACTTTTGTCACAGTCAATTGACTACAGATGTATAGCTTTATTCCATTTATCTACTTGTCATTATGCCGGAACCACACTATCTTAATTATTGTAGCTTTGCAGTAAGTTTTGAAATTAGAAAGTAGGAGTACATCATTCTTTCTCAAGGTTGTTTTGGCTAGTCTGGATCGCTTGCATTTCCATGTGAATCTTAGAATCAGCTCGTCTATTTTTGCAAAAAAGATAGCATTAAACACAGTATGTCTTTCCAATTATTTAGATCTCCTTTAATTTTTTTCAATATTTCTTTGTAGTTTTCAATGTTCAAGTCTTGAATTTTTATTAACCCCCTCTACTTTTAAGATGAGGAAACTCAAGCCCAGAGAACTTAAGTATAAGTGCCTTTCAAATCCATCCCTTTGAAAACTTTGCTCCCTGCTAGAATCTATGATGACCAAGAACAATTGAGTCAATAAACTGGATTTAATATACTACCCTACTGGCTCAAATCTTCAGTCTAGCAGTTCACTGCAGTGAAGGTTTCTTGCCAGTAAGGGAAGTACTTGATGCTTCCATAGGCTAAACAAATCCCATGACAATTCATATGATACTGTTAGTATATGAAGCACAAGGGGAGCAGGCTCTTTGTAGTTCTAAAGTGTTTTATAGAGAAATAACAAGAACTGGAACCTAAAAGAATAAAATTCAAGAGAAGAACACCTGGTGGTTTAAGACATGTCTGCAAATTCTCAGACACTCCTTCTCATCTAATATCCTTCACTAGAACATGGTCTAACCTTAGTGACTCTAACAAATAGAATGTGGTAGAATTTGCAATGTATGACTTCCAAGGTTAGATCACAAAAGGCAAAACAGCTCCCACTTAACCCTCTGTCTTGGTATTCTTAACCCTGAAACCTAGCCACCATGCTGTGAGGAACACTATATGAAAAACTTCACATAGGCCTCCCAGCAGACAGCTCCTGCCAGGGTCCCAGACAACTCACATACCTAAATGAAGAATCCTTCATGATATCCAAAGCTCAGCCACAACTGACAGCAAACATAAGAGACTATGAGCACGAAGTACCTAGCTTGACACTGTCAACTATCAGAACCATGAGATTCAATAATAATAAAATACCATTGTTGTCTTATGCCTCTCAGTTTGGAGAGATTTGTTTGCGACAATAGGTAACCAGAAAACAACTAATTCAGATTCCAAACTCTACCATGCAACCAGAACAATAAGGCTGATCATACTTAGTTTTGTGTACTATAAAACAGTAACCAAATGCACAAGAATTCTAGAATCTTAGAACCTAACGGTTAGAAAAGCCCCTATAGTTCATATACTCTGTTCAAATATTCATTGTCAATTGGATTTCTTGCTCAAGTATGTGTTCCTGATGACCTAAGAGCTCCTGTTAACCCCCAATGCACAATCATTAACCAGTGACACATGTAACCTCCACTTACAGTGTGAGGTACATATTTCATTCACTGTATTTTGAAATGTGAAAAGAAAATAACATATTCAAAAGGCAAACACATAAGAAATGCAGTACTAGAGGATAAACACAACATAGCCTGCCCAAGGTTGTGTTTAACTATGGCACAAAAAGACAGCAAGGGATAAATTTGGAAATTGTCTTCTAAATATAACATTACGAAAGAAACAAACACTGTACCTGGACTAGAGTAAATGTTTACTGAATTCTTCCCGTTTTAACTTTCTTTGCCAAAACAACTGGTTAAATAACTAGACAATTAAAATTTGCAAATAATTTAATTTAATATTCACTGGTTATTTAAATATTTGGCAACATAAAGTTATTTAGAAATGCAACACAATCCTAGTATAATCTTACATTTTGCTGGCAAATACCATATATACTGGTTGTTAAGAATTTAAAAATATTTTAATGGTACAAGACAGTCTCAGAAAATTAATTATTCTATCATTAGCTATTGAATATACTAATATCAGATGATTATTTCAATAGAACATTTACTGATTTGATTATTGTAAGGTGGTATATCTCAACATCTTTTGTTACAACATTTACTTAGCAGAGCTAAAATAATGTAATATTTGCTTGGGAGATAGTAATAAAGTGATTTGATGCCTAAATCAAAGCTTTTTTAGAAAAGATGGATTTAGACTAGGTCATTTCAAACACACAATGGAATTCACAAACGTTAACTAGCAGGCATGAGAACTAAATTTATAATTTCCTGCTCATTAACACTATGCTTTAACTACCTGAGTTACCCAATCATATGTCCTAGAAGAACAAGGACTTTATGGTACTATGGTTTTAATGGATGCTTTAATGGAATTGCTCAATATGGCAAAAATCACATAAAATGAGGCAGAATGGATGGACAGTAGATTTTATCATTCAATGACTGAAACATCGAAAATGATTTAAGAAGACTAAGTAATAAGCACTATGTAGCATAAAATGGTCACTAAAAGCATCTTAAACTGACTAAAGTGGTGCTATGGTGATTACATATCTGATATTTTCATATCTAATAAAGAAAGTCAAGAGAATAGAACATAGAAACAATTTTTTAAAACTTGAAAAATATGATTTTAATTATTTTTGCTTCTAGTCTTTTTATCACTAACACGAGATTTAACAAAAGGAATTATGTTGTTAAATGTAAAGTTTTACTTAGAAGTTAATCTCTTTCCACTTGGACACATATCCACATTAGTAAATTATTAAATATAGTTTTCCTTTTATGTTTCTCAGTAGTCAAAAAATTAAAAAGTAAAGGTTTGGAATTCAATTCACACTTTATAACATAGACTCATCTCTTCTCCAAAACAAAAAGGTATTGGTTTAGAAGTAGCGCTGAGGAGTAGGAATATGCTTACATAAAGGCCGAAAAGAGTACTTTAATATATAACTCTAGAGGTTAAGATTTAATGCTATAATAAACAGATACCAAAGTGATAGATGTAGGAAAATGAAATTAAATCTAATAATACAGGATTAAAAATATACACGCATTTATTGAAAGACTTAGAAAAGGAAGAAAGAAGAACACTATCTAATATGGCTCCAGTTATCCTAGGAGAAATTGAACCGGGCATGTTGCTTGAGAAAAGTCAAGTTAACAGGAAAATCAGGAGAGCTGGGAATAGTTGCTTAGGAAACATTTCAAGAGAATTACAGTAAACTTGGAGCAATAAACCCTTTTACTAAAGCTCTGGAAAGGATGAGGGTACTGATAGAATAGGTTTTGATAGATGTAGTGAAGGTATTGTTTAGAAAAAATTCTGGGTTTTATCTAAGAAATACCAAATAATTCAAGAGTTTGTGCTAAAGGGATACCAGCGAACCTCAGGATGAAACAGGAAAGATCAAGAAGGATCTAACCAAAGTATTAAGGTGAATCAAGCTGTCCTGATTACTAAACAAAGATATCTCTGAAGCATATCACAATTTTACAGAGAGTTTACATCCCACGGTTCTTTCAAACATAGGAAAAACTTTTAAAGACTTTAAAATACAATGTGATATAATAAAAACAACTTTGGATTTGGGGGCCAGTGAATGACATGGAATCCAGTTCTGGTTTTACTGTCTACTGAGTTATATAATTTAAGTGGGGAAAGGAACCAGAAAACCTTCTAAACATTAGTTTTCTGCTATATGAAAGGTAGTAATATTCCCTGCCTGGTCTAAACATATTCTATAACTGTCCAGGACCACAGACTGCCCTGGACCACAGACTGCAATACTAAAGGCCTGCTGAGCACTGATGCTAAAGAGGGAGCCTCTGACCTCAGAAGACTGTGTGTGTGTGTTTTGGAGCCCTAGGGTGGAAGTCTTCTTTGACACAGTGCAGCTTAGAAGGGATGTACACAGTGTGGCAAGGGAAGGAAGAGCCAGTCACTTTAGTTAAGACTCTAGTGAGCACCAAGGCAACAGTCATCTTGAGCTTTGTTCTCTCTGCCTCCTGTTAAAGAAGACTAAAACACAGAAATACAGGGAGAATGGCAGACAAAGTGAGAAGGCAAAGAGAAGTACATCTAGCAAGAATTGCTATATATTAATTCAAGCTGTCTGAAATAATGAGAATAGCTTATGGCTATAACAAGAATATTGTATTAAGTAATAAAGAACAAATCCAACTAGACCAGGAAGTTCTGGGGTATCCTGTAATAGCAGTAGACTAAGAGTTGTGACTTGATTCCTGGCTGGTAGCATAGCAGCAGCTCTATACTCCACTACCCAGGCCTAAGCGCATAAAGATGTTGGCCTTGTACCACCATTGACATCACTGTGCCCATGAGTGCCATGGAGCTCAGTTCTTCTGCATTTTCAAAAGATATCCTGTTGGCACCAGAGACGACACATCTAAAACAGACCTGAGCCTGGAGTGGTGGCTCAAACCTGTAATCCGGGCACTTTGGGAGGCAGAGGTGAGAGGACTGCCTGAGCCCAGGTGTTTGAGATCAACCTGGGCAACTTAGCGAGACCTCATCTCTATAATAAATCAAAAAATTAGCCAGGCGTGGTGCTGCATGTCTGTAGTTCCAGCTACTTGGAAGGCTGAGGTGTAAGGATCATCTGAGCCCAGCAGGTTGAGGCTGCAGTGGCCATGAGCATACCACTGCACTTCAGCCTGGGCAACAGATTGAATATTTTGACTCAAATAATAATAATGATAATGATAATAATAACAACAATAATAAAAACAGACCTGAGCTCAAAAACATTAGAAAATTTTTTTAAAGCTTAAAGTTCTTTTTGGGAACTGTAAAGTATTATACCATGGACAATTACAAGATCCAAGCTAAATGTATAAAATACATCATCCAAAACTGAATGGCAAACTTCATTTCACATCCATTTGAATAAAACTGTCCAACTACAATTAGGATTAATTTTGCATGCAAAAGATGGCAAAGAATATCACACAATTATTTTCTAACCCTTGAAATAAAAACCTTCATGAGTCAGTTTAAAGACTGCCACCTCAGTTACAGGAGAACAAGTTAGAACTTCTGTTTTATCACAAGGGGCTTCCAACACCTTCACTTTCTAGGATCAATGGTAACTTTTACCTAAGGCTCTTTCTGAGTTTACTACAGTTTTTATAAATAGAAAAACTCCCGGTCCAAATATGCTATGCTAAAATCAACAGCAAGGGAATCAGACTGACATATAGTAAATGGTTATTAAAAAGCAAGGAAGATACCTGTTAATCATGAATACTGAAAAGGTAAATTATTAAAAAATCATCTTACTTAATCAGAGCCATTTGCTTTCTTTTAATTTGAGTGATAATCTAGAATACTGAGAATTGAATTTGGATGATTACTAAAATATAACAATCTTTCTATTTTTAGTATTTGCCAGAATTTATTATCTGAACTGAGCTTTCCCAAAAATTATTTCTCTATTGCACTATTTCATTGAGTTCTAACTCTTCTGCTGTATATTGTAAAAATTCCTCATATGATTCATAAAACCTATAGAAAAAGATTTGCATATTAGTTAATTAGGATTAATCTGAAAGTCCTTTTTATTTCTTTGTTACTAAAATGTTTTGTTTTGTTTTGTTTTGTTTTGAGTTGGAGTCTCACTCTGTCACCCAGACTGGAGTGCGGCCACTGCAGCCTCGACCTGCTGGGCTCCAGCGATCCTTCTGCCTTAGCCTTCCAAGTAGCCAGAATTACAGGCATGCACTTAGCCCGGCTGATTTTTTGATTTTTATTGTAGAGATGAGGTCTCGCTGCCCAGGCGGGTCTCGAACCCGCGGGCTCAGGCAATCCACTCACCTCAGCCTCCCAAAGGCACAGGATTACAGGCTGAGCCACCGAGCCCGGCAACTAAAATATTTTTTAAATGTGTGAGTACACTAGTATTCTAGCCAGGCATTCATATGCTTTATACGTATTAACTGAATCATTACAAAAATGCTATAAAGTAAAAACTATTATTATCTTCATTTAACAGGTGAAGAAAATTAGGCATAGAGAGGTCACAAAATTTGCTCAGGGTTACACAGCTAGTGATCTGGAACCAGTTTTTAGCTTACTAAATACCACACGTCAACTTACTTTGTATGTGATTAGTCCTTCTATCAAAAAAAAAAAAGTATAAAGCTGTGGATTCCTCTTATCTAGTGTTTTCTAGACTATTTCTCTACTTCATTTAAGTCTCAATAATCCAACTGACCTAGAGTGATAACCTTTAGCTTAAATTCTTACATCTTTTAGTGCAACATGGATAGGGGTTTCTAAGCTACATATTTAAATTAAAAGATGACCTCCCAGGCACATAATTAGGATACAGGAGAGGTGCAAGCAGTCACTAAAACTATTTCCTTAACCTGAAGGAGTAAAGAAAATTCATAAACTACTAACATCAGTCATCAGTTATTCTTGCTTATTCAAGATATTGACCACAGTTCTCACAGATGACATTGCATGTTAAGTTGTACGTGGAGCATATGAGAATCTGTTAGGATAAAAATCATCTCTATAACATGGAAGGTAATTTTACATGCAATACATATACAACTGGTGTTTGGAAATTTTAATGTACTTGACATTTCAAATAACATAATTTCAAAGATGAAAAAGAAAATGACTTGGTTGAGCAGAAAAGCCAAGCTGTAGATTAATGTTGAAGGCTGATATGCATGTAATGACACCTGGGGAGGTTGGGAAAGATGCCGGCTCTTTCCTGCAACTGTTTATGGGCACTGAAAGTAGACTCTATTGCTTTAATGTTAAGTGAATTTCATTGGCATCATAATAGAAAAAAAAAATAAAGTGCTAAAAATTAACATAGAAACCACAATTTCAACCTAATGCTTTGATTTTTATTTACATTCAAATTCTGTAACATTTAAATTTTTTTTAAAAATCTCAAAAATCAGCAAATTACCTCGAATGTAGTTCTGTGCTGCCATTATTATATTTACTTCCTCTTTCCCAGATACCAAAGTCAGGTACACGGTAAACTCTTTCTACGCAAAATACAAGGTTTTGAATAAAAGAGACCTAAGAGAAAAGAAATGAAACATAAGGACATATGCAATAACAGGATCTTTAGATAATGAAGAGAATAATTAGATACCCTATGAAGTCCAAATATATATGTGCCTCCTTTTAACATGTTGAAATTCAAGTAGTTATTGCATTACTATGAAAAGTAGGAGTGTGCCACTGCACTCCAGCCTGGGTAACAGAGTGAGACACCAACTCAAAAAAAATAAAAAAGAGTTATTATCGTTTGTCAGGTCTTTAAGTTTAAAACCATCTAAATCCCTGTTCCTTTCATGGCAAGCTTCTCAAGTGTGTGGTCTATACACTTGTTTCCTTTCTCCCCTTGGGATCATATCAGGACCAGGACTAGGCTCAAGTAAGTGGGTCCAGTCAGGCTGCATAAATGATAATATGGCCAGAAAGCTTTTTCTGGATTAACAAGTCCTAGGAGAAAACGAAATACCATTTACAAAATCTTTGTGAATTGTTCCCCTTCACAGTATTAAGCTTCCTGAGGACAAAGATTTGTTCACTGCTATATCCTCGAGAGCAATGCCTGCCACAAAGTTCAATAAATATTTGCAGGTTGACTTCCACCCTCATCACCCTCAATTACAGAAACTACAGTTGCAAGGATTACTAAAAGACAATTCTTACATAAGCTCAATCATCCATCCTCATTCATCTCTTTCTATCACATTTTATAAGACTGATCACTGGTTTCTTCCTGAAAATTCACATTTTCTTGGCTACTGACACCACATCCTCCACGTGTTTCCCATATTCCTGATTGTCTCCTCTTCTTGTTTCAACCCCTACTGGTAAGCATTCTTCAAAGTTCTGTCCTGCTCTCCTTTGCACACACATACCACATCCCTCCAGCAAGCTCATTCACTATCAAAGTTCCAACTACAGATAGTGGCATAAGTGACAGTACATATAGTACAACGCAAAGAACATCACACGTGGAAGAGCCGGTTCTACTCTTGGTAGTACAATGAATTCACTTGTAACACACGGTAAGTTAGCCTCACTAGATCCTGGTTTCTATAAAATAAACGACTGTCCATGCATGTTTACAATTCAGCAATTTTTTCCATTCCATTTCAATGAATTATGCCCTTTATACCTTAATTTTTATACCCAATTATGAAATATTTCCACTTGGATTTTTCATTAAATAATGTGTTCTAAACTCTTCCATTTAGAAGCACTTTGTAATTCTGCATTTTTCCATGAGATCACTGATTTTCCAGGCTCTCCGTCTAGAATTCATGAACTCAACTTTGGCTATTATTAATAAAATATATAAGAGGCCATTGATTTGGACTAAGCTCCTGCACTAAATCCAACAGACCAGATCAAACCAAAATGGATTCACTTATGCTAGTGCCACATAATCAAACTAAACTTTGAAAGGACTAGTTTTCAAAAAAAACCCAAATGATTCATAGCAACCAATCAGAAGGAGCCAGTTTACCAGATAAGGAAGTTCTCTGTTTTAACCCTATAAGGAAAGTAACTTTGAAAAAAACTTTGGCTATTATTTCCTTAACCTTTTTTCTGCTTTCCTTAACCTTTTTTCTGCCTATAAAGTAAACCTCCTCTGAACAAGCAGCTTTTCCAAATTTTTGGGTGACTTGCTCAATTCATGAATCTAATAAAAGTAAATTAGATCTTTAAATTTGATGTAATTTTGTCTTTTGACACTATTATATTTCCTTTATGCTTCCTATTCATTCTGCTACCAAGGCCTGCTATTTTCCATATCACTTTTTTGGTCAGGAAAGTTTTGTGACTCGTGACACGACAAAGCATAACAACTCTCACATATGAAACCCTCTCTAATCTTCCCATCCCAACCCCACATACCTCTATTTATGTCACTATCTTCTGACAGGGACCCTGGGTTCTACTTGGCTTGCCTGGCCTTAGTCTTGCTCATTTGTACTTCAAATGCTTTTCATGAATCTTCCTTCAGCCCCAGTTCCCTTCTTGATGAAGTCTGACTTAGAACCAGAATCGTAGCTCTTAATTTTTGTTTCATGTGTTTTTTTTTTCCTCACCTCTAATTTGTATACAGGTTCATCATCACTTACTTGCAATACCATAAGCTCTGAAAACCAATTGATTTTTTTCTTAACTCATTTTTCAACAAAACCTGGAATTGAGATTATCTGCCTTACTTATCTCACTTTGTGTAAATATATACGTCTTACTACACAAATATTGATATGCTGATTATGAGGTTCTAAACCCTGTTAGGGTTATCACATAATTTACGAAAAAAACAGTATTACCTTTCTTAAATCCAAAAAGTTCTGAAACCTAAAAGACATTTGGATCCACAGGTTTCTTTAGATAAGAAATTGTGGAACCGTAAACTTCTCTGGACTCAAAAATGTAAATTTCTTTTTAGTGCCAACAACCAAAATCTTAATGAACTTTATAAAATGTAAGGTATGTGTTGTAAGATACACAATGAAAAGTTAGCTACTGAGAGGGTCTCATATTGAATAAAAATATATAATTTTAGTTAGTTTACTAGAAACTCCAAAGGCAAAGATCAATTTCATTTTTTATTTGTAACTGAAAGCTTTCATTATAATAAATCATTATTAACCAAACTATATCGTAAAACCTCAATTCTGAGAACTAGACCCTTAAACACATCTACCGTAGGATAATTTGTGAATAAGTAACTTAAGATATTATGGCAAAATTAGATAAAGACTAAGACTACAAATGACCCAATAAAAATCCTTAAAAATAAGGATTTTAATAAATGTTCATTGAAATAAAATAATTCAGACCAAGCACCAGATACTAAGTTTAAATGATGTTTTTACTATACATGTTAAATTAGTGATACTGGGTACTATACAACTGATTTCTATTTATGGTTTCTTCCACACTAAAAACATTTCAGGACCTCTCTTCCTGCAGTTTCAAAAAGACGTTTCTAAATTAATTTTGCTTAAATTAAGGGAAGGTAAGTGTTTATTAAAAGGTTTCCCCTTGCATCTTGTCTTCAGATAAATGTTCAATGGTTCTATGACTTTATAAACGTCAGTGTAACTGAGCCCCACCTTCAGAGTCAGTGGTTGCTCAGGAAGGAAAATGCTCTGGGTAGACTTACATAACAGAACTTCTCCCTGATACTCAAAGTGAACTGTTATAGTCATTGTACTTTGTTATTTCCCTTAACTTATTTTTCTTCATTCTTTCCTTGTTTTTTATAATCTTGATACTTTTGATTAATTATTTTGTCACATGTTGCTCAATTTTGGTTTGTTTAATGTTTTCTCATGATCACATTGAGGTTATGCATTTTGGGAAAATATTATTATAAAAATAAATTTGTGACTTTCTTAATATATCATAGCATGGGATTCATGATGTCAGTATGTCTTTGTATGGGTGGTGATAACCTTACAGTGGCTTCTGCCGGTGTTCTACTCTATAACGTTACAACTTTCCCCTTGTAGTTAATAAATATCTTTAGGAAAATGCTTTGAGACTACATAAATTGTTTCTCATATTTTCAGCCACTAATTTCTGCATCTATCAGTGAATCTTGTTTATAGTAATTATTACTGTAGTTCTTGTCTAAAGGTTATTTTCTATTTTCCTCTTTACTTATATATTTATGATCTGGAATTCTGCTGCAACAAATTTTTTTTTTTGAGTTGGAGATTCACTCTGTCACTCAGACTGGAGTGCAGTGGCATACTCACAGCCTCCCCAGCATCAACCCGCTGGTTTCCAGCAATCCTTCCACCTCAGCCTTCTAAGTAGCCGAAACTACAGGAAAGCATCACACCGAGCTAATTTTTTTTTTTTTAATTTACTGTAGATATGGGGTCTCACCATGTTGCCTAGTCTGGTCTCGAACTCGTGGGCTCAGGCAATCCACTCGCCTCGGCCTCCCAAAGTGCTGGGATTACAGACTTGAGTCACTGCCCAGCCAACAAATTTTTATATGACACTGCTGCAATGAACATTTTAGTATGTCTCTAACAAAAAGCTTCACAACCATTTTGACATACAGATGGTACATATGTCCATATAAAATTATCTGTACTGCACAATGAGGTAACTAGACAAGACTCCTGACAGTCAGGGAGTATTGGTCTTGGGGTGGGGGGGATGGCTAGTCTAGGCCCCACAAACAACTTTGGAATGAAGGACTCAGTACCTTGGCATATCTGTAACCTTGATGATTCCCTAGTAGGAAAACTCTAATCTAGGGTATAATCCAAAGGCTGAATTCCTGGATCATAGACTAAGTACACCTTCAACTTTACTTGATGTCAACTTGCTCTCCAAAGTACTTGTAAGAACTTTGGCCCACTCCAACAGTATAGAGTTCTCACTGGTCTGCATCCTTTGCCCATACTTAGAGTTGTCTAACCCTTTTACTATACCAGTCTGTTGGGTGTAAAGGCATAACATTGAGGTTTAAATTTGAATTTCCCTTATTAGGTTCCCTAATTTCCTGTAATGAGGCTTTTTTATTGATGAGTAATAGCTCTTTATATATTCTAGATTCATATCTTATGTCAGACTACATGGCTACATACCTTCTCTCAAGTCACAGCTTATTTTTTTCTCCTTCTTTATTGTAGTTTGTTTTTGATGAACAGATTGTTACTTTAATGATTCAAAATTATCTTATACCTTATATATGTGTGTAGGTCATACTTATTATGTTCTGTTAAAGAAAGCTGTCCTTATCCTGAAGGCAGAAATATACACAATCCTGAAGTTTCCTCTACTTCTCAAAGGGCGATACAGGAACCTTGAGGCATAATGAAGTTAAAACTATTTTCACTTTCATTCTCTCACAAATGTAAAATTAGTTACCTAGTAGCTACAGTGTATATTATATTGCAACAAACTGAAGACAACAGCAGGTATGAGTATCTAAGTGTCTTCTCTTAAGCAAGAAGGCTGAGGTGAGTGTATTGCCTGAGCCCAAGGCAATCTACAATAAATCACTCCACTGCACTCCAGTCTGGGCAATTGAGTGAGACTCCAACTCAAAAAAAAAAAAAGAAATTAGAGAATTCCAAAAATGTATAGCAATGCTACTCTTTTCAGTCAATTATTTTTATTTTGAAAAAACAGCTATTTCATAATAATATAGTACTCATGGTAACATGTAGTGTATCTTTAAATTTCTAATACAGTAACTATCACCTGAAATAAGCACAAAACATTCACACAAATAGAAGAACAAATAAAAGCTCTATGGGGTTCTCAAATTTTAAGAATATGAAGGGATCCAGAGATTTTTTTTAAAAAAGTTTTAACACCACTGTTTTAAAAGTATACCCTTTCTACCCTTCACAAGTCACAGCTGGAAATTGATTTTTACGTAAAAAGAGGCTTCCAATACCATTTTATTTTATAAAAATAATGGAGTACCACTTACTGAAGAGCCCACCCTACTCCTCTGGAAAGCCTATGTTATCATAAATTAAACTCCATGTATGTACATATGTAGGGGTGGGATGGGCATGTGTATGCAGTCTGTTTCTAGACTCTTAATTCTGTTCCACTGGCTATACATCTGTTGCTATGTCAATATCGTACTGTTTAATTTCTATGAATGTATTGTAAGGTTTTATATCTGTCAAAGGGAATCTCCCTTCATCCCTTTTGTATTTTTCGTTTTTCAATATGGCCTTCTGTATTTTATAGTTTATACTTCTATATTAATTTTAGGATCAGTTGGTCAAGTTCCATATAAGTTCTGCTGAAATTTCTATGGAAATTTTGAATTTAAACTTTAATGTAGGGAGAAGTGATATCTTCACAGTATTAAGCTTTCCTGTCTATTGATATGATTTGGATTTTTATGTGTTCACTTATGACTAGCAAAGTTTTATACTTTTGTCCATATGCTATTAAGTTCATTTCTAGGTACTTTATAGTGAAATATTTAGGTTACAATTAATTTCTAACTAGTTATCACTGATCCATAGACAAATTATTGTTTTCCATATGTTGATCATGTATCCAGCATTGTTACTGAACTTTTTTTGGGTAACTTTTAATAGTTTACTAAGGGCCGGGCTCGGTTGGCTCAGCCTGTAATCCCGCGCTTTGGGAGGCCAAGGTGCGTGAATTGCCTGAGTCCGTGGATTGGAGACCCGCCTGGACAACTTGGTAAGACCTCATCTCTACAGTAAATCAAAAATTAGCCAGGCATGGTAGCATGCGCCTGTAGTTCCAGCTACTTGGAAGGCTGAGGTGGAAGGATTGCCTGAGCCTAGCAGGTCAAGGCTGCAGTGGCCAGGAGCGGCCACTGCACTCCAGCCTGGGCGACGGAGTGAGACTCCAACTCAAAAAAAAAAAAGAATAGTTTACCAAGAATTCATTTGGATTTACTATATAAATAACAACATCACTGGAAATGAAAACATTTTCAGTTATGCAATTCCCATCCGTACCCACTATTTCTTGTCTTACTGCTTTGGCTAGGTCATTGTACAATATTAAACCTTGCCCTTGAAAGGTTTACTTCTCACAGTTCATTATTAAATATGATTATCTGCTGTATATTTTTTGGTAGACAAAATTAGGTTGAGAAAATTCCATTTTATATCTATTTTCTAAGAATTTTTTACATGAATAGATCATGAATCTTCACCAAATACTTTCTCTGTACCTACTGAAAAGATCATATGTTTTTTTCTCCATTAATTTGCTATGTGATGAGTTACATTAATGGAGCTTCTCATTTTAAATCATCCCTGCATTTCTGGGATTAAACACTACTTAATTCTGGCACATGATGCTAGCTGACTACTAGCATCTATTCCTGCTTTCTTTTTTACTAATAGAGCACCCTGATTTTTAACTTAACAAGTCTCCACAGCAGCAAGGTTGGTTATGTGATCAAGTTCTGGCCAATAAGATTACACAGAAGTCATTTCATCAAGCTTTCAGAAAATTTTTTAAAGGCTCCTCTTTTTCAATTCTTGCTAGTGTAGACACTAGAGGTATATCAGCTATATTATTTGGATAAATGTCTCATGCTAAAGATAGCAGAGCAAGAGAACAGGAAACTATCATTGATAACATTGATAAGTTACTGTTAAAAGCCCAGGACTTTCAATCTCCAGAATTTTTGATGCATATAAAACCTTTACTTACTGAAGCCACTGTTTGTTGTGTTTTCTTTATTTGTGGTCAACGGTACTTTAAACAATACTTTAAATAAGTACTTTACATAATACTTTGCCCATGAATCATTCATATTCTTAGTTCTCCATGTCTCTGAAAGAATATATGAAGAATGAAAAAAATATATATATATATATAAGTAAGACTGGTCTAAAATTTTATTTTTCATATTAACTTTGCTAAGTTTTATAAAATTTTATCAATCTCATAAAATTTGTTGAAGAGTTCTTCCTATATTCTGAGGTAGGAGTTATCTGTTCCTTCAAGATTTGATAACATTTGCATACTAAATAGTTAAAACTGTTCTTTTGGAAAAGATAAAGAAAAAATAATTTTTTTTTTTTGAGTTGGAGTCTCACTCTGTCGCCCAGACTGTAGTGCAGTGGCCGCTCC